>NW_011967163.1:468530-562180 GCF_000949405.1 Vollenhovia emeryi | reverse complement strand
TCGCACCGGTAACGCTGGACACAAAACGATCACGCTGGAGGTCGAGGCTTCGGACACGATCGAGAACGTGAAGGCTAAAATTCAAGACAAAGAGGGCATTCCTCCCAATCAGCAAAGACTGATATTCGCGGGCAAGCAACTCGAGGACGGACGCACCTTGTTCGACTACCATATCCTAGCCATATCCAGAAGGAATCTAAACTTCACCTTACTTCGACGTAGAGGCGGAGATGTCTGATTCCACAATTGTGATTTCTGCATCGCGTTAAATTATTTAAATTAGTCTTACAATAAATTCTGTTACATGAGTATTTAATTTTATTAATTCGCACACGGAGCTTTGCGTACAGAATTTTAACGAATAAAGGAGTTAATTTTGCATACTATAAATGTCACACCTGTTAAACCGTATTATTATCCCTATGCTTTCATCTCCTTGAATAAGAAAATAATACAGGTATCTCAATTAACTAAACTTTGTCAAATTTGCGTATTAATATTTGTATAAATTGAAACAGTCGTTCAATATCCAATATTTTTAGTATGTTTTTATTAATATATTTTTTCTACGAGCGTTGCATATTTTTTAAAACATTTTTAATATTTCAATACATATAAATAAAAGATGATCGTAGTTACCAATTGTAAGTAGCAGTATAACATTTCTATCTTGCTTTTATTATAGTAAATGGTCGATTATATATATTCTTTATACTGAAATGAAAAGGTGTAGGATTTTAAACTTACAATTATCTTTTGACTTGTTAAAATTGCCGCACCAATCAAACTGGATTTCAGAGGAAAGATACTGTCCTAGCCAACATATAAGTATAAATATAAAACTTAACGCATACATTGTTGAAAGATACAATCGATAGCCACTGTATTTCGGTACTAAATGAAAAACTGATGACTAATCGCACTCTTGAAATAAGATTCTTAGTGTTCTTGTTCCAGAAGGTGTTAGATTAACGGATTATTAGTTTCCAATTTACATACGATGGACCTTTTTACCCGCGTACCTTTCTGCTCCGCTCTATCCTATCAATGTTTTAATCTACACAATGTATTTAAAATAGAAAAATGTATATTTAAATTAAGATGGGACTATAGAATCGCATGAAGGTAACGTTTGTGTTGATAAACTTTTGATGAAAACTATTCTTCATTTCCAACTGATGGCGCCACTAGGTCTTTTCGTGACTACTTCTTTCTGATAGGCATAAATATAAATTTATTTTTAAATTAATTCATATCTGAGACTTGGAAAATTAAAAAGCTATATAACTTTACAAAAAATTATATATTTTTATCTGATTTTTACACAATATATGGTAAATTGCACCAACACAACGCAAATTCTGACTGTATTTTTTCCGAAGATGTAAATTTTATTTAAAAAAATATATATAACTTGCAATTTTAACAGAAGAAATTTTCGATAGGTAAAAAACAATTTCTTTTTCATAAAATTACAATTTCAATAATTACGTGACATTCTAAACCGTTCGTAGAGAAAAATTAACAGTTTAATTTTTAAGAGTATTTTATATAGTAGAATTTTTATTCAAACTTCTATTGAAAAATAGATGAGAAGAGGTAGTTTTGTTCGCATAAAAACTGCTTAATAATAAAAGCTAAATATAAAAGTCAGTTATTGAAATGAATTCTATTATTATATCAATTTTCCAAATACATTTTACTTGTACTAAAAGGAATTTGCTTTTGCACATAGAAAGACGATAATTTCTCTTACGTCAGACCATTTTTCTGTTATAATATTACAAGTTATATGAAATATTCAATAATATATAAATTCAATATTTAAAAAGCCTATACAGAAAAAAACCGTAAGCTTCATATTTTTGCTTATAGCAGAAAAAAACTCTCTTCATAAATAAACATTTAAGACGGTGATTTCAAGCGTACGAAAACCACTCAATAATGTTACACAAAAGCCGTTCAATGGGAAATGAGAATAAGTATTACGTTCGAAAGGTCCGTTATCGTTACAGATCTCGTCTTATTTCCGATGGTCGAAACAAAAGCGGTCGTGTAATTGTTAGCAGCGCTGTTGTTGCGCGCTCCGCAATTATTTACGGCGTGCAACGTGTTCGGATGCAGCGAGTAGTAAATTAAAATTTTCGCACGTCAGCGAGATGCGAAAGTATTTTTTTTCATCGCGGAATTCAATAACCATCCCACGGCGAAAACACGTAATTTTACCTGTAACATATTTTTCTATCGCTCCCATTCTATTCAGTATTTTGGAAAAATAGTTGTATGATAACTATCGCTCGCGAAAAATCACAAGTTGGAAGACAGCGAAAAAATATATCACTTTTGTTTACGTGTTTCTTGCTTCGTCGCTTGTTATTCGTTTACTTGTTTACACTACTTATTTTGTGTCAAATCATTTGCGTGCGTTCGTAGCTGTGCACAAAAGAATTAACGTATGATTTACGCGTATGATAATGCAAAATAATTTCAGTCAACAGAAACATCAATGTAAACGTACAAAATAATTTAACAGATAAATTAGATAGCACGTGTACACTGACAAAAAATTCTTTTAAACTAAGTAGGTAAATAGATTTACTTATAATTATTTTTTTTACTGAAGTAAATATTAATTTTATTTAATTAAAAATATCAAATTTCAAATAAATCTATGTATTAGATTACGTTAGTTAATTTAAATCATTACATTTTCTACATTCATCTAAAGATTTCATGAGATATAGAATACTATTTATTAAATGAAATCATTGTTTTTGTTAAATAAGAAATTCAATTTTCTTCGCTGTGAAAATTGCATCTTAGTAAACACTTTATAGAATTAAAGTTTTTAATTTAAAATTATCTTGATATTTAATAAATACTTAAATTAAAGCACCTGATGCCACCTGATGAATAATTTTCTTGAGTAAAGTAACATTTTTTTTATTAAAATATTTTTTGATCAGTGTAGTAATTTAGTTTTTAGAATAAGCTTCATCCTGAAAGTAACAGAAACGTGCTAATGCCTTTCGGGGATGTGTCCTTATATTTTTTCAAGGAATAAGAATCTCGTCTCCTCACACGCCCACGCACACACACATACGTGTCGACTCGATTACAATTTTCCGGCTCTGCGAAGCTTCCGAAGACGACGCTCTTCACGGAATATTACACTTCCCAATTTCCTCTCCTAATAAAGCTTCGACGAATCAAGCCCGAAACGTTCCACCGATCATTTCATTTTCGCTGCGACGATCATCCCGCTTTCGGCGGATACACGCGTTGATCATCCGTTGACGCGTGTGTGCGTGTGTCCACACGCGCGCGCGCGCGCGCTGCGTGTATTTACGTGTACGGCTAATGACGGAAGAAAACGTTATCCACACACAGGGAGGCGGGCGGGCCGCACTCCGTGTACCATACCCAGTACGCCTCGTACCTTAGGTAGGGCTGAGAGAAACTCGAAGAGAGAACCGCGGACTTGCCGTTCAGTCTAACTCGGTCCTCGAACTGGTCCCGTGTTCGTGGCGTGGCAGCGTGACGGGCGTCAGTCACAGCATCCGCGCGTGGATACTCTCGACGTTGCGCTATACCTTGACAAGAGGCGAGATAAGCCACCCCCCCCCCCGAGATAAGCCCGTTGGGCACGACGGTGGGTACAGATCCGTGCACTCCGCGTTTCGTAAAAGCCCGGGCCTCCGCGGTGACGGATAGTCGGGCGTCGCTTTATCCCCCGGCGGGGGGAGAAACTGCGAAGGAGAGACCTAAATTCTTCTACTTATTAAAGTAACTTTTGTCGAGAAACGCAGACGCGCCCGAGTAAATTTTACACGCTAAATTTCAGTCACTTCTTACTTCACTACTTCGGAGAGTAGACTTCGTAGACGCGCGTGTGAGCGGACATTCAACTCTCTTCCATCCGTTTACGTCGCTATAAAAAGAAATATGAAAACGTGCGTCGTCGCGCGGAAAAAATCCGCGTATAAGCGTTTCGTTCTTTACCCGACGACTCGTGTCGCTGCGTTATCTAATGGCTCGTACGATATCACTAGGGCGACGAGGCGAAACTATAGTAATCTAGAGGCCGGAAAAGGGACCCCGGCTTCCTTTCCTCCGGACGCTAACTCGGGCTGACAAAGCATGGAACGGCGGGAAGGTTGATCGCCGATACGGGATTGGGAAGCGAGCTGTAGTGTTGCGCGAGACAACAGAACCATCAGCGAAGATGAGCCGCTTGGCGGTTTGTTTGATGCTGCTCTCGGCGGTGCCGGGTAAGTTGCGAGATAGGTCAGAAATGCCTATTAACCGGAGATGGGGAGAACCTTTAACACCTCGAGCTCTAATCGCGCGCCGCAGCGGCGTGAAGATTATTGCGGGTCTGCTGCATTCTGAGAAAGCATTTGCGCGCGGTCGAAGTTTGGAACGCGAGGAAAGCGTCGATGGGCGCGCGCATTTAATCGCGGGAAGGAAAAGGTCTTACGCCGAAGATCGATTTCACGAGTTTTACATAACTGAAGGAAGACTCGTCGCGGGATAAATTCTGATATCCGAAACTTTCGCGGCGTACATGGATATTAGGTTCGGCGCCCGGGTTGGTGCCGCGTAAATTTTTTATCCGATTTCCGACGTTTCGCGAGCATTTCGGTTCACTTCGTCAGGGCGGAACCGAGCCCGATACCGGGGCTCGTTCCCTTTCCGACGGGTATCCCTTTGTATAAATTTTTTTCAGTCGATAGTTTCGAACAAGTGTATTCTCCGCTGCGATAAATTACTAATTGAGAACAACGTTCTTTCATCGCCGAGGAAACTCAAGATATTGAAGACGACTTTATCTCGCGCTCGCACAAAGCTAAATTTTCGCAGCTGCCGCCCGTCGTTATTTGATTGTTATCAGTTACGGTTGACTAAATGGTAAAATGGAGGACTCAATTTCCGATTAAACGCCATCAGTGGAAGCATCAAAATAGACATGCAAATGTATGTTTACCGAGCAGAAACTAGTTGACGCAGGACTTTGTATCAAAAATGAAAGAGAGTTTGTTTATAGAAAAAAGAGGAACAAATAGCTATTTAAAAACTTCAGAATATTACTCGACCATGTCTGGCAAAGTCTTATGTTTAAACCCACGACGTTTCGATTCGTGGTCCTTTTCAAGTGATCTAACAAAGCAGTTTTTGGTCAGTGTATTAATACGTATAACGTTATTGGAGGCTAACGCAAAGTGTCGTGTTGCACGCGGCAGGAACAAAGAGCGCGAGAGATCTATTTAATGTAAAAAGAGAGGAACTTACTTTTGCGTCGATAATTCCGTATGGTAAATCAAAAGAATGGGTCTTAATTTCACGAACGGCCGAACACGACTAAGTCCCGAGCTGTTTAGGTAATGAAAAAAGTAACGAGTTTGATTAAAACAGGATTTTCGTTACGTTCTTTTTCCCCTCGGCTTCTTTGATTGAAAACGCTTGTGGAAGCTGTGTATATAAATTTGCAGAATGCACGCAGCGAAAGTGTATTAATAAGTTAGCAAATTATCAGACTTCGCCCGCAAGCATGTACACGTTCCACGCCGAGACCTTTTACCGAGGAAGGACCCGCGTAGAAATTAAACTCCAGAAATAGGAACAAAAACGGCCCGTGAATCGTTAAATACGCTTCTGCGTCGTGTTCGGCTCGCGTTCATAAATTCGCTGTTCTTTTTCTTGCCGCATATTGTCTGACTGTAATATACAGCGTCGGCCTTTACCACAGCCGATTCCCGTATGCGAAACAACGAATATAAACCGCACGGGCGGCCGCGATGTCCTACAACGCCGGCCCCCGTCCATTAATTCTCGGTCAGTTCGATGCCCGTTGCAATAAAAGTACTAATATTTTGCTCCCCGCCCCTTTCATCCTCGATTTTTTTCAACCGAGTCACGAATTAGAGCGGAAGCCGAGCGGCTCGAGGCTTGAAACGCGAAATTAAGAATTTTACGTCAGCTCGCACCATAGACATAGTAAATATAGACTGACCATTGAATAAGCTGAAGCTTGCAGAGAGAGAGAGAGAGAGAGAAAGAGAGAGAGAGAGAGAGAGAGAGAGAGAAGATTTAAGAAGACTTTCTTTCTCCGTCTCACCATCGTGACAAGGGAGAATCACGGTGGTGTACGACAGAGAAAGAAAGTCTTCTTAAATCTCTCTCTCTTGAAAAGCTTCAGCTTGTTCAATGGGACGCTCAGTCTATATTTGCTATGTCTACGGCTCGCACTCTCGACGTTTAATTATTGAAGATCGCCACGCTCGCACCGTGGCATCTTCTCGTTGCTCCAGAGCCGCCGGGGAGTCGAGCCCGGACTGATCGGGGGAGAGTCGGCGGACTTTTTGTCTCCTGCATTATTGTTGAGCGTCGAGAGGACAGCGAAGATGCAGCAGCGGGCTCTTTGAGTATGACGGCGTTTTTGCGATCGTCTCCGTGAGACGCAGCTGCGAGCCAGAAGTCGCGAGGTCCACGGAGGACATAATCCGATTTCTTTCGACGTCGAGATATCGCCTTCCGTCGAGACGGCCCTCCCTTACGCTTTGTCTCTGTTCCGTCCCGGCGCGGCGCGGCGCGGCGCGGCCGCGGCGCGACGTTTGTGCGCTTTCTTTTGTGTTTTCTCGCCGTTCTGGTGGTTCGACCCGGTCTAAATATAGAGGCGTCGCAAGGGTCTGTCCCGCTGACGGGTCAGAAGTAACTTGTCGCTATTAGCGGACGAGGGTCGAGAGCGGACGCGGGCGTCGCAGGCGAGATCGCGAGACGCCAGAAACTCAACGTCGTGCCGCGACACCGGATGGAATTGGGACGCGGAGAGGATTTATTAAATTTTCCCGCGCGGCGCTCTTCCGGGATGTCGCGCGCGCGCGCGGAGCGAGCGGGCGCGCGGACTAAAATAGGACCCGTTATTTCGGAAACCGATCGAGACGGATCGCGAACGCGTTCGGGAAAAATAAGGGGACGCGAGCGGGGCTCTAACTCGCCTCGCCGTTTCATCGGAGCGAGAGCAATTGGTACCTCGGCGTTACCAGTCGAGGAGAAAATTAGCTTTTAATTCGTCAAAGAACCGGTTATTACCGCGCGATACCCTACATCGCTTCCCCGCGTTCTTTGTCATTACGGTATTGCCAATTATTCCGCCATTTTTCCTCCAATTACGACCCTCCACTCTGCAATCTTGGAAACTGGCGCGTTACTTCAGCGCGAGTCTTTATTCTTTCGCGTCAGTTCAAAAATGACACTGCAAACGCGGAGCGTAAGAAAGATATAACGTGTCGTACGCGATAGATCGGGGCGTTTTCCCCGCAACGGCCCCCGTCGTTTCGCCCCGGAATCACCATCGGCATTTCCGTCGTTTCGACTGGGTTCGCTTTCTCACGGTACATTGGTCCCTTCCACGGACCGGCTGCTCCGGGCGGACTCCATTCCCCAAATTCCGCTTCGCTGTTCCCTACTGTCATAGCAGTTTCTCTCCCGCCCGACATCGACTGCGCGAGGCTCGCAAGCTCGAAGCACCGTTGCCGCCTCGGAGACCCACGTCGGAAAGACCTCCCCGCGCCTTTCTTCCGTCGTTTTCCTTAAGCGCCTCTTCACTCGCGATTATCGGCCCGCGGAGATCAGAGGCGGAAGAGAATCCTCCTCCCCGCGACACGCGCGACGGAAGATACGTAGCAACATCGTGTTCACCGAGTCGCTCGCGAAACGAGCGACCGCGGGGGGGGGGGGGCGGAGAAGCCATTTCAAAATTCGACGCTTTTTAATGCAACAGTTATTTCGCCCTTAGAGCGTAGCTTTTTGCCGAATCTCTTCTGACACATTAAACTCTCGTGGAGACTTGGATCGAAAGATGCAGTTCTACGATTGTATTATTAAATTAAAATTGAGAAAAGATGTTTGAGGAAAATCTCCTATTGTGACTGTAGGCTTTCAACGCCCAAGTTCAATTAAAAATCTTTTTTTGCAACGCTTACACGATCCAACAATGAATTTGCCACTAAACAAGAGATTTCACTCCGAGGACAATAAATTCATGGTGGACCCGATAGATGATGTCTATTAATTTAGTAGAAACCCCGCTGTCGCATAATACGGGACTTTCCTCTAATTATATCGCAAAAATATCCCCGCGAGCCGAGCGACAACAAAAATGGAGATCCCCGATTAAAAAATTCGACGCTTCTTGCGACAGTTTCATCTTCAGAGTGTACCTTTTTGTCAAATCTTTTCTTTAAAAGAGAAAACAACGGCAAAACATTAAAACAACAATGACGCTCTTCCCACGGCACATTAAACTCTCGGAGAGACTCGGAAAATACAGTTTCGTGATTATATTATTAATCATTCATTGTACGCAACACGACATTATATTATCCATGACAAAGTTATTTTTTATTATAATCACTGTACGCGAAAAAATATTTGACTAAGATCCAGCGTGATCGCACCAGAGCATTTCTATTATTTTCATTCATTGTTGGACCGTGTAAACGTTGCAGAAAAAGGTTATTGAATTTGGACGTTGAAAAACAGAATAAAATATAATTATCGCAAAGATAGCCCCGCGAGACGACCGTAAGGATGCGCGCGCGTATTAATAGTTTGCGATTAATCGACTCGTAATAATCGCCCGACGATCGCAGAGGGGGCCGCGAGAGTCTCGCCGACGAGACGACGACGTCGCGACGACGCCTCTTCCGTTCCTTATTAACGCGGTGGAAGCTCATTATCGGCGATTATTTTCGATCGCGATCTCCCCTGCGCTGTTACGGCGCGCGTTAACCCGTTATTTTTCGCCGGGGAATCGAGTTACGAGTCACTGGGACACGGGCGCGATCCGAAAACGCTCGTGGCGCGATCGGATGGATAAAACGTGCCCCGGAGTAACGGGAGGGCCGGGCAGTGTTGGGCGCGATTTACGCATACCCGGGTACCCGCAAATTGATCCAGCCGGGATTTTTATTGGAATTTTCCCTCGACTCCGGCCCTATTTTTGCGCACAATCCCGCGTCCATTACGTATGCTAATGAGTTTTGTAACTCGGGCGTGCACGCCCGTTCGGGCGCGCGTGCACGCCCTGTTTGCTTTAGCGGAAACGTGCGGGCGATAAATCACGGCTGGAGCTGGCGGGTAATTGCACGCGTGTCCGCGGTACGTCGGTAAGTATCCCTCTCGAAATCCGATATCTCGTTTTGTCTACGATTAGATCCCGGCCCCGCGGCGACGCGGACCACGACGGCGGATCCGCACCGGTCGCGGTGCGGTCTAAACTGTAAATTCTTAACAAGAATGTCTCCCCTCGCCGTTCGCGCGCGACAGAGACGGAGAGAGGGACGCGTTTCGTCAGCTAATTGGAAATAAACACCGCGGGTTTCTAACCATTTTGCGATTTTTCATTAATCCCTCGTGCGTCCGTGACGGGTACACGTGTACGGTCTAACTAAAAAATTCATGACTCTTTTTTTAGGAATATAACGTGTTGAGATGATACATGTCAAAACATATCCTATCCTCTTGAAAACTCATTTTCATTTCTGTGGAAATCGTAAAAAATCTCATGAAACATGCAAAAATGAAAATGCGCGGAACATGTGCTGAAAATTAATGGGGAATGTTTTTTCATTTGTACTGAATAAAGTGTTTCTGTTGTATTTATGTATTGCATTGCGGAATTTTATAAGTTTTTTAATCAGCATCGTTCTCAACGGGGGCAGACCGTAGAGGGTTTTATTGTGTGTACGTCCCTGAGTGTAAATTCGAAGATAAAATTAATAAATGTTTCGAGGGCTTTTATATACGGGTGATTACTTTTGGTACAATTATTAAAATCACCGCCGTTTAAAGTAACAGACCCCATTGCAGCGGCAGATGTGAAAAATGGAGAACGATGCTGATTAAAAACTCATGAAATTTTACAAATACGATACACAGATGCAATGGAAACTCTTCATTCGGTGCAAATGAAAAATTCTTTTTTAATTCCGGCGCACCTGTTCTGCATAGAAATTAATGAAATTATTAGCTTCGAAAATCGCATGCAACTTTAAAATATTTAAATGGCAATTTAATGAATCAGACGTTTAATATATTAAAATATCGTGCCCGGTTTGTTTTTCACACGAGGAATTGTTTGGCAGGGATTATAACTCTCATTTCACCGAAGGATTATTATTATTGACATATTTTTGCGTATTTGAAACGAAGTGGCATAAAATCAATTTTTTTCAATTACTTTTGACTAATAACAGAACAGCGCGATAGGAGGGAAAAATCTCGCTCTAATTGCGAGTATTTATTCTAACGCATTAAAATGAAGGATCTGAAGAACGTGAAATTCTTATTTTTTCGCGTCGGGCTAGCAGCGACTCCGCTAAATAATTCGCGCCACCGCTGGCATTCTTGTTTGTACTTGCTAATTAAATCTGCATTCCTGATCGGTGCACGATTTTATGACTTTGCAATTGGACAAACCAATGCGGTAATGCATATATATGTGCAAGTACATGCGCGAGTACAGCGAGATGCATTTCCATATGCATGCACCAACAACCCGGATGGATGCGTGCACTTTCGGTATCCCGACGTACATACGTATTTCATTTTCACCGAAGCCCTTTTACATTGTTGCCCGAACACAAATACCGAACACGAAAATGCTTTAGGCCACCATTGTTCGCCGCGAGAGAGAGAGAGAGAGAAAGAGAGAGAGGGTAGGAGTCACCAATTTATATCAGAAATTCGAACTCTACCCGCCGCCGCCGGATGATAATAGCCCGAACGCCTTACGTTATTTATGGCTGTAACGGGCACGTGAAACGGTATTAATTAATTTCCGTGCTCGACGACATTCGCTAAATTTATCGCGTGTAGTAAAATTCGCGTTTCATCGTCGTGCGCAGTTGCATATTTTGCAGGCAGTTGACGCGAGTTTTCTGAGGATTCACATTTGCGATCTGTCGCGCGCAATAAAACGTTTTTAACAATACCGAAAGAGAGAGAGAGAGCGAGCGAAAGAGGGAGGGAGGGGGGAGAGTGAATATTTATTGCCGTCAACAATAGTTTGTTGTTCGATAAAGTTTTATGCGAATACGCGCATCCAGTAGCGATTTTATCCCGACTGCGATATTTCATTTGTTATTTATTTTTCGACATTTTCCATATTTACATGAAATCCAGTTTGATAATTAAATCATGGGGGATGTATTTTGATCCTCCTCCCTCCCCAAAGGGGGAATTCTTTGCGCGAATTTGATGTACGTACGAAAAGGTTATCGTTGTAAACGTTTTCGCTGTAAATGTATCATAAATGATATGTAGTTTTTTAAAACGACCTACGCTGGCCAATATTTTTATTTAAAAAAACAACGATGTTTCGGTTCCAGATTTGGAACTTTTTCAAGTAATCTGTTCACACAGTTCTTAATAATCTCATATCGTTCGTTTGGCCAATATCGTTATGTTAGTAAGATATTAGTAAAAAAAATGATTGCACTCTTTGGTTGAAGAGTGCCAAAGTCAATTGAAGTTGCATTGTTAATTGTTAACCTAAGTAAGAGTATAATTTCTTGACTAATCACTTAATAACACAAAAAATCATTAAGAATTTTGTGTGAACAGATTGAAAAAAAAAACACTTGAAAATGGTCCAAATCTGGGAAACCAAAACGTCGTTTTTTTTTTAAATAAAAACATTGGCCAGCGTATATGTCGTTTTAAAAAACTACATACCACTGGTTAGAAACTACTGGCGATATTAAGCCTATTTACGAGTGTATTCATAAATGTATCGAAAATGTGATAACATCGTCGATATATGGTAAATTGCATATCGCAGTCCGCGTGCACCGTAGCGTGTCGCGGGTCGAAATTAGCCGTGAAATTGCGTCGACTACGATCCACGGTAGGATTTTTCAAAGGCGCCCGATGACTCCGGGCGATTATTAATCAGAAACTCCGATCCGGAACACTTTCACGTCGCGGTGAACGCTTATTTTCACTTGCCGTCTCCCGTCGTAATGTTACACGTTACACCGTAACGAGAGCCAAAAGCCCGGCCGTAACCGGCTATCGTCTCGCGTCTTTCGTCAGAGCTCTATAACTTAATGGCGACTCAATTTTCCGGTGGACAATTATCACACACAGGTGCGCAGCCACGGCGGGACGCGGATCTCTTCGAATACGTGACGAGAATCCCGATTTACTTGGCGCGTTAATCGAAACCGTGATCTCCCCGAGCCCCGTGAGCCTTCCGGTATCTTTCGGGATCGTAGACGGGCTCTTGTTCTTGCAAAACTCCACGTTATTGTTTCAATCCGTTATTTAAGAGGATTGGCGGGAATAACAATTTTATCTCAAGTATTTTCAGCGTCTCAGACGTGCAAACACTCTTCTAAGGGGAGATTTTCTAGACACTCGAGACTTTCGAGAATTTTAGAACTCCCGCTTCCCCCGATAATATTTGAAGCGATTCGAATCTTTATACGATCAAATTGTTTGCGAACTTTCCGGAGGAGGATCGAAACGCCCATTACTAAGCGTTAGATCCCCTCGACCGCGCCCGTAATCATCGTGACGACGGCTTTGTTTCTCTTTTCCCTCCGCGCCGCGATCGGGATCGATCCCGGACGATGGGAGGCGTTGTTTATCGCTTTTTCGCAGCGACGGGATAATTTCAGGAGTAATCGCGCCTTCGCGCGGCGCATGTCGGAAGGCGGTTATTATAATATACCGCCGACTGCATAATATGAACCGATCGAAGGGCCGATTATCGAGGTGTCCGGACTGCAGCGTCGGAGTGTCAGCGAGACGATCGCTCGCACGAAGACACGGGACGTCGGTCTTCTGCGGTCGCTAATGTCCGTTATAATAAGTGGCGAGCGGTGCGCGGCACGCGAATCTGATACGCGGACTCTCGGGTTCTACGGCGTGCCGAGCGACTGGAGAACGTACCCCGGCTCGGCGGTCCCCGGGTCGAGAGCCCAGCCTTCTGCGGCTTCGATAAGTAATTCGATAGAACTGTGTCAGTGCCCGTCTCGCAGCGGGGAAAACTTCGTGCCGCCTTAAAAGCAGTATCTGGCGCGGAAGAGTAGACGTCGTCGTCGTCGTTTCTGGAAAAAGTCTCTCCTCGTATGAAATACGAAGGGAACTGTATCGTTCTCTTCCCCCCGAGCGAGATCCATCTCGCGGTTGACGGGCGTCGCGAAGATCGGACGTACCGATAGCAACTTTCTCCGTACGCCGGAGAAAAATGACGCAATTTCTTCCCTCCTCTGCTTCCTTTAAAATCTGAATTCTTAACGTGCGTTTAGGAAATTACCGGAGGAAAGTCCTCTGTCGTGAGATGGGTTTCTAATACGCTGACAAACAATTATTCTTAAATGACACACTGAGAGATCCATTTTGTAGAATGCAACCAAACTTAATTGTCTCAACTGAATTTCTTATTTCGATAGGAGCAAACAAATCTTTCAGTTGAGACAACAACAAAATTTTAGTTGGAAAATTTGGTTGAATGAACACACGCAGAATCCTTTTATCATATTCAACTAAACGATTTAGTTCACGCAATAAACACAATTGTTTAGGACGTGACGAGATTGACGAATTTGTTATCTCAACCATAAAATTTTGTTTAAATAAACAACTCATGGAACAAAATAATTAGTGTTTTCAGCAACATATTTTTCGTTTTATACAACCAAATTACACGTTCAGTCAACAAAACAATTCAATGAAATTATTTCGTTTCATTCAACAAAATGGGTCTCTCAGCGTAAGCATATATTTTTCTCGATCGAATTATACAACATTGCTTCGTTCAAGCAAGTGTAATCTCGTTTCAAGATTTTCACGTTGAAATTAAACATATTTTCAAAAGAAGTATATTCTTTTTTCTGTGTGCAGTTTTTAGCTACAGCAGCTACATTTTTCTTTCCGTGTACAGGATAGCAGGTTTTCAACACCCAAGTTCAATCGCAAATCTTTTTCGCAACAATTACACGATTTAGCAATGAATTTTCCACTAGGCCGATTTCGCTCCAAGGGCAATAAATTCATAGTGAAATCAACTGACGCTTTCTTCTGTTAATAAAAGGCGTTCGTTGGTAGGAGGGGAATTATAATATAACGAGATGTGGCCCGTGTTTATCGCGACACTGGTCGTGCGCGTCTAAAGCCCACGTTGGGCGATCTATAATTTGTGTCTTCAGTTATTATTAATTAATATTGTGAATAGCAGTCTGTTTGTTATTTTATGCGCTGTATAACACGGCAAATCGCAAAATAAAGTACATTTAGCGCCATAAATAAAGCTATGTCATTTCCTTGTTTCAATTCACTTTTTTAAATTATATATTTCTTTCATTTGTCGCGACTGACACTCGGTGCAGATGGAGACGTTTCAGTTCTACATAAAAACCGGTAATTATTAATAAATTGCAATTATAACGTCCACATTCGCCCGTTTATTGACCCGCAACTATTTCTTTATCGTCTAATAAAATATACAACATAAAATTATAAATGGAATTCCATTTCCGTGAGATCCAATGCGAATAGCAGATCGTCCGAAGTGTGGCAGCTTTAGATTCCCGCCGAGTTACCCCCGAAATGTCACGTCGCGCGTTAAATATATGAATAAAAAGAAAGAAAGAGCCGCAAAACTATTTATCGCCCGTGTAGCGAGCGGACATTTCTTTATAGGGCCATCCCCCGCATAATTGCCGAAGTTTCCGCGATATCGGGAGGGCGCGTCCGAGGAAAAGGAGCGCTATAGAAAATCCATGGCAAAGCGAGGAAACTTAGGCGGCGCGCGGTCCTCCCGGCGGCGTGTAAGAGGGACAGCTTCGAGGGGCCAGGGGCGGAAGTGCCTCTCCGGCGCTCCTCCTCGCGCGCGAACGTCATTACTTATTCCCGCGTAGCGCGGAGCCTGCTGACGACAGATTTATCGGGTGAAAAATTCACGGGGGAAGGAACACGACGGCGTCGCGCGCTGTCTTCGGTTTCGGACTGCCAAATGGGAAAACGTTGTTCCTGTTGCGGCGGAGATTGCCCGACCGAGGGGACGTCAGCGCCGGTCCGAGGCGCGAGAAAGTGCGCGCCGCAAATAAATCGACGTGACCGATATCTCCCTTCGTCGTCGAAAGCCCATCTTCCTCGGGGGGGGGGTAGGGGGAAAAGGAAAAAAAGGACCGCTGTTTACGGAAGCCGCGAATAATTTAGACCCTGAGGACCGGCGAAGGTATCCCCCTCCTCTCTCTCTCTCTCTCTCTCTCTCTCTCTCTCTCTCTCTCTCTCTCTCTCTCTCTCTCTCTCTCTTCCTTTTTTTCCCTCCCCCTTATTCGTGATATCCCTTGCGAACGACCGTGGAAGGGCGAGGGAGGGGGTGCGGTGGAAGAGATAGGGATCGATTTTTATGCGAGCGGGTTACGAAAATTAATTACTTCTCTTCTGCGCGCCGCATCGGGCTCTTAAGCATTACGGATCATGCAAATAAAATATGCGGCGAACGCTTTTGTTTTTATTTATCAAAGCAAGTGCCGCGATAAATATTGGAAACACGAGGGGGGGGGGGGTCACGTGTGCGTACATTCGTTTGAAACTTTCATTTCCATACAAAATGTAGCGAGAGGGTATGGATGACGAGGGAACGAGTCAATTTTAATTTCACACAGACTACGCCCGATCATCTATCTCCGATATCTAAAACTCCCAGCAGCGATAGCGCGCGCAAAGGAGTTTCGAGACACGCGGTACACCCAGAAAAGAGTTTGTTCGAGATCGAACGAATTTTCTTGAATTTTGAACCCTACTAGACTCCCCATTTAATTTCGAAGAAATGATTTCTTCGCTTTAACGAAAATTTCATTTCATTGAGACTGGAATTTCTAAGAGGGTTGATATATCTATTTCTTCAAATCTAGCAAACGTACAAGTGAATAAAAACTTAGTAGATTCAAAGGAATGTGATTTCAACGCAAAGTCCGCTGTTACAGGATAGGCTCCTAATATGAGACAGTGGCTTTTCAACGTCCAACTTCGCAGATCTTTTTCGCAACAATTTAATATAACGCGCGATCTAACAATAAAATGTCATGCCAAAGGCAACAAATTTGTGGTGGGATCAGCAGACGATGCTGTCAATTTGCAAGAAACCTCGCTATCTCATATTGGGAGTCTGTCTTACAATAGGGGACTCTCCTGTATTTCGTTTGTTGTTAACGTACTAGTTAAATCTTTTTTCTGGGTGTAGAGACGTCAGCTATTCGAGTACAGGTCGGGCGAGATTTGGTTGGTATTTAAATTGCTAAATCCGAACTTCGGACATTGCGAATCTATACTGTCTATTTTAGAAAATTTATAACGTTTGCTTAACATTTAATAAGCAAACCGGATCACGTTACATTCAATAGGTGGGTTCAATACTGCAACCGCTCGCTGAGTGGCTAACAACTAATAGAATGTAATCGGACTTTCTTTATCCAAACAGAAGAGCATCGGTAATAAAATAAGCTGTATTATTTTACTTAAATTTTTCTGTATCGAATCGGATATTGTTAATGAATGCTGTATCATTTTAATACATTACCTACGACTTTTCGCCTAATTATTTTAATACTGCGACGTTGAATAAAGCGTATTTAATTTAATTTTATATTAAATATTTAAATGCTTTAATAACATAAAATAAATGTATACTACAATTTATATAATCAATACCATTTTTCAACGTCAAAATTCTTTCGTTATCCCCCGTTAAAATTCAACAGGGCTGGGAAAGCTACTTTATGGAAGTATCCAGTTACAATTACAAATTACCAATTCTGAAAAGTAACGCGTTACAGTTACTTTCTCGCAATGAAAGTAAAAATATCAAATCTGCATTTGAATTGTAAAGCGTCGATAAAGACGCTTATGCGTAAATGCGAGGCGATCTGTGGAGGTTTAAAAATATATAAAGTAACTATTAATATAACTATCAAATTACTCGCTAGCTATCGACAAAATGTAACCGAGTTAGGTTACAGTTACAGACGGGGAGGAAGTACCGAAGTTGAGTTACCGAAAAAGAAAGTATAACTGTAACTCCGTTACGAGTAACGAGTTACTTCGCAACCCTGAAATTCAATCTATTGTACGGCAATTAATACAACGCCAATGGAAAAATTATACTTGGACGATCCGGCGCGAGTGTAAAAAGTCGCAACATCCCCCGACACGAGACGAGTGCTCTTCGCAAGCAAAGAGACGAGATCGATTGTAGCGAATTGTAGCGCGCGCTCCTCGCTCTCTCTCTCGCGCAGACATCTCTGCTCCTGTCCGGCGTTAAGAGCAGCCTCCTTCCGGTCGCGCTCGTATTATTCAGCGGCTGAATATCCAGAATATCCGCATTTGATGAAACTTTCCCGAGGCACGTCGGGGCGCCGATTCTTTATTTAAGTATATTCGGCGCGTTTCTATGCCGGAACGTCTCGATGGGCCTTCTTCTCCACCCGACATCCGCCACGATTGTGTTCGAGGAGCATGACGAGCCGGACGGTGGGATCGCCGCGAGGGTAGATATATCGTTAAGAGGTAGACACGTCGAATCTGCGATTTCGATCGTGACGGGGCCTTAATGGACGCGCGTGACTAACCGTCCTTTACCTCGCGTGGCGCGCTGTCAAAGTCGTTGACACCGGAGGAGCCGAGATCATTGATCGCGCGTCGTTTGCACATAACGCGTACCGAGAGCTACTCGAAGGAAGCTCCATGCCGAAGGATGTTTCGGGAGGAAAGATCAATACTCGCCGAGGCAAGACCGGTGGGCATAGACGCGAATAAAAAAAACACACACACACACACAAAAAGAAAAGAAAAGGGGGGAAAAGGAACGGAGAGGAAAAAAAAACCGCGTACGAAGTAAGCGAAAGGAGGAATCGGAACGTAAATTGCGATACGTACGGCTCTCGTTCGTTCCCGTGTTACGACTAACGACACGTCCGTGTCGAACAGGTCGCGTTAATTCAGGGACGAATAGGAACAATGAATCATTTTGCCGCGGCGCTCTTATATATATATCACGTCCCCGGCGTTTTTATTCCCTCGCGAGGAAACGGTCGAGAGGTGCGAGATGACCTCGCGGAACGTAAAATTTCATTGATCTTCGATCCCGCTCGAAGAACGGGCGCGCTGCTCCTCTCGCGGCGCTGATCTAGCGCCCCTTCGTCAGCCCCGTGGCCTTTGATTTACCGATCTATGCAAATCAGAGTAATCCAATAATCTCGAGCGACTGGAATTATCCGCCCGTTCCCATACGCGCGGCAGCGAAACTGTGACTCACGCTCGCCGGCGGTCAATTACATAAATTGGGGCCCCGCGAGTTACTTTAATTAAGCGCTTAATTCTTCGTTTAATCCCGCGAAAGGCCGCGTCACGTCTTGTAACCCTTGCGAAAGTCGGCATTTCGACAGCGCTGGGACCTCGCGCGATTTAACGCGTTTCGAAGAGGATAGGAAGAAGGGGGGGGGGGGAGGGAAACGAGGAGGGGCCCCTGTCCGACGGGGACCCGAGAGCGAAGAATGTTACTCAATAACCTCGACGTACCTCGGAAACGGAATTTGCGCTCTTTATTTAACGAAGTGTCCGATTTACGTCCTACGGTCGCATCTAAGCTTCTTAAGAGGGATGAAAACGAACAATTTAATTGAATTGATTTAAATTTCAGCTCGAATCGAGATTCAGGTCATCCGATTAAGCGTCTGCTTGTTTGCCGCCGTCAAAAGCGGGCTGGGATATAAATTGATAAGTGAGCTCGAATATATACATATTTAAATATAAGAGAAAATTAGAGTCCTGACGCGGGACGTCGGCGGCACGTTTACGTCAATTTACGATGCACTTTGTAATGGCGAGAGAGACAGGTATAAACCGCAAGTTGGCCCGAAGTTTTACTACTGGTCGTTTTATCACTGGTCGATAGAAACCGTATGAAAGAGCCCGACAATGGAAGTCACGGAGGAGCCGAGTGATATTTTCAGAGCCGGGAGACCTATGGAAGAGTTTACACACTTCTCTGACCCGGAATTTTTAATTTTTACCGGGGAATTTTGTTGCCGAGGGTAAACGTGAAAAGTCCGTTAAAGGGCAATAAAACGAAGGCCCTTTATCATCCATGCAGAAAAGCGGAATCGCGTTAAGCTCTTTGTTGCGATCAGCGTAAGAGTCTTTCGTACTCTGGGAAACAAAAAGACGGTTAGCAACCCATTTTGGGGCCCACGACCTAGATGGTGCACATAGTTCTCTGAATATTCTTCTGGAGTGCAAATATTCTTAATTTCAGAATATCCGAATCGAATATTCTGATTTGGCGTCAAGAATATGGCTGTTGCAATAGTACTCCAACTTTGGTAAACATTCGCGTACACATCTCCTTGGAGTTTTCATGTAAAAGAGTTACGAACAATCCAAATAATTCGATTACCAATTGTGGGCCCCAAAATAGATAACGGTCTTTTTCTCCCAGAGTAGCTGAAACGTTCTCGTAATTACAAAGCGCGAGAATTGGACACTTTCGCGCGGGGGTAATCGCCTTCGTCGCGGCCACCGAAAAGAGTCGTTCTCGATCAGGCCCGTGGCGATCTTTTCCCACGCGAACGAAACGAAAGTCATCCGACTTGTGCCCCGCGAGACGCCGCGCCGGGACGATTTATTTGACGCCGGCCACGATCGTCCCGTCGACGGTCATCGCGTCGCCGTGTGCGCCCGGTGGTCCTACGGTAAAATTTTTGCGGCGGAAGCACACACACACACACACGCACACGCTGGACGGCACGACGTGACCGTATATTATATTGCAGTGGAATTATTCAATTTTAATCCCGCGTCGCACACCGTGCTTGCGCGACCGCGAGATCCCCCTTCTACGTGCCTGACACACGTCTTTTCCTCCTTCCCGTGGCGGGACTTACTGCCGGAGTACATGCATTGTCAGAGCGTACGGTACTTATTGTGTGCGGTACGATCGCGCGATACCGATGGAATGCGTGTCGCGGCGCGAGAGAATAAACGGAAAATTTAATCGCAGGCTGCGCTTTACAATATTTAAATAAAATTCAATATCGCGTTAAGTAAATTTATTTAGCGCGACATTTAACATGTATATAGGGGAAAAGATGTTTACCGTAAAAGCTAATAGCTGTATAAATATAATTGTATGCAAATATTAATGTATGCGTATATATCTATCTGATTACCGAGTACAGTGTACGATGTACGAAGTCCGACGTGCGTTTGATCCGATAAATATTGTTTATTGGCTTTTTGGAAACATGGCGAGGGGGTTCGATGGCACGCCAAATTTTCGTCCGAGTGCCAATTCGTCGTGCCATCGTAGCCCCCCCTCGTGTTTTACGGCCTATTGCATTCGCGACACGGTGTCGTATATAAAGCCCGTTTTCCTCGCTTTCAGGGATACTCGGCGATTGTCCTGCGGCGCGGCCGCCGCAGTGGGGCACCGTGAGGGAGAGAGTTCTTCAGGACGGCGCTCTGCGGATTGTGTACTCGTGTGAGCCGGGCCGCAAGCTCAAGGGTCACAAGATAGCGACTTGCACCGCCGACGGCTGGGACCATCCCGTCCCGAAATGCGTGCCTCGTAAGATATCGCCGTCTAAACCGTAGACTTCTGCACGGGGTGTGCCAGGAGGAAAGGTCAAATATTCTGGGAGGTGATAGTATCGGCCATTTTGAGCAAAAATGCTCGTATGACTATACGTCCCATTTCCCACTGTTCTCGAGATAGAGCTGTTTGATTGTACAGTTGCTTACTGACGAGAAAGAAATGCCACGTACTATTTCTAATATTTATTGTTCAAGCAATGCATTTTTGACAGATCATAATAAATTTTCAAAAATCCCACCGTTAACAACAACGCATTTTTCAACTCTTGTGCGAACACGGCGCGTTTGCTCGTCTGAGTACATCGTGGCGTTCCTTTACATTTTGAACATTTCCGCAATGTTATCAGCACAACAGTCAACAGACGTATGAGAGTAAATTCCCTTTATAAAATTGGATAAAGGGTGAAGTGTACAGAAAAAAAGTAAATGCACGAGACATTCAAGTAGCTCTATCTCGGAAACAGTGGGGAATGGGACATATATTCATATGAACATTTTGCTCAAAATGACCGATACTATCGCCTCCCAGAATATTGACCTACCTCCCTGGGACACCCTGTATACTACCATAGTATAACTAGTAGGTCCACTCCGTCATTGGTTTCGTTTTGCGTCTATGGCCCGGTTTCACGTTGCTTAACTTTAAGCTTAGCTGAATTCGTTCTTTGTCTCTTTCCAACTGTTACTTTAGAAAAAGACAAATATGAATTAAACTGAGGTTAAAAATGGGACGTTTGGCGAAACCGAGCCTAAATCCCAGGCTCGAGCGGACGCTCGTCGGGATCAGTCGGGCGCGAGATCCACGATCAATCTCCATGATTACACCCTACACTGCCGTCGTTTTGACTCGATTAATTGACGTTCGCGGAACCGCATTTGCCGCCTTCTTCACTTAACAGCGGCGACCGATCGTCGCCTGGGCGATTATTCACCCGTCAACCCGAGTTGTCGCAATTCTCGATAATTGCGATATAAATGTTGTTATTGGAAAATATAATTGTATCTTTACCAATTTCGCAGGCCCATTTAGAGCGTTCAGGACAATTGATCGTTTATGCTGATGCGGATGACTTGATTAACGCCATTTGCACATCGCGCGTCTATTCTGGACACGTCCGCGTTAAGGAAATTGTTTTGAATTATCCTGCAATTGGAATCCCGGCGAATTAACGAATTTGCGCATATCACGTATCGCATGATGTCCCAGCTATGTCCCTAGCTATGCGGCATTATACTAATTTGATCGACGTAAGTCAATTATCCACATGAAAGGGGGCTTAACTCCTCGTGCCTGGCTCGGCTGAAGCCTCGACGCGCGTGTTCAATAGACTGACGGACAAATCCGTTTACTGCGAGACATCGCGCTGTCGAAATAAAGGGACTCACGGCGTCGAACTCGCTCTTAATACCGTAATACGAATCGCGGTTTAGCTTATACGTTCGACCACCCAGCTCATGATCAACAGACGGAGATGGCTAGATATGTATGATGATTAAACCTCGCGTCCTCTTGTCGCTCATTTCGATTGCCGCGCGCGATAAATTCGGAGATAAATTTGATATTAATGTATCTCTACCGAGGGGCACGACTCCTGACATATAATTATATATTTTTCACATTACAGAATAATTAAATTCGAAAGCGCGAACATACGAAAGTCACGCCCCGCGGGATAAGACGCCGCCCGGCGTTTCACCCGATCAGATTCTGTTGCGTTAATCTAAGCTGGGATCGAAACTGTATTTGAAATCGCAGTTTTATGAAAGTCGCGGAGGCGCGAAGGGAGAGATATGTCAGAAAGTCCCGAAAGTTTCTCGAGGAACAATTTACCCAAGACGCCCATTCCTATGATTTGTGGAAACACGACTTTACCGTGGGATTCAATTTTCACCGATGCTCAAGTTATCGGCATATCTTAAGCCGGGGGTTGGCATTGCTCCCGAGACTGCGAATATATAGGGTGTCTTCCATTCTTCGCGCTCGGCGAAGAACTTTTTTAATTAAAAAAAGAGAGAGAGAGAGAGAGAAGGAGGCGGCGGGATCGGATTATTTATTTCAGCTTGTAACTGCCGTCGTATTATTCGCGATATCAAATAATTGATTTTATCCCATTTCACGCACGCGACCCCAAGAACCTAACGAACCACCGTACCTTCATTATTGGTTGGCTACAAAAATGTGCCCCTGAAAGGGTTAAACCGACGGGAGGTATCGAGGCTCGACGAACACTTAGTAATCGCGTGCTTATAAATCGCGCGATCGCAAATGTTTGTCCGGCCGCCATCCCGCGACTCCCCTAATGTGGACCGGAACCGGCCGGAATTCCCCGGGCGGGGAAAATTCGCGGAGCGGCGGTTTCGGTGCTCCAGGAACGCCGCCTCGTTCCATCGCGCGTGCTATCGGCGGCACGAGATTCGCCGACACGGCATAGCTCGCATTCGCCTCGATGGAGATAAGCCGCCAAGTCATACACTCCCGCCCGGACGTTACGAGCATACGTACACGTCCCCCGCCTTCCTGCCTCTCCCCCCCCCCCTTGGATCGGCGCTTTAATCCGGGATATGCCGCCGGTGCACCTGACGAGAGGAGCTTGCGTGTGCCAGCTTGCGCTTATTCAATTATTAGGCGTAAATGTAAATTACTCGAAAATATCGCGAGGACGAGGCAGCCCTGAAGGATTAAGGTTCATTTAGTAAATATTGCTTTCTTGTTTTTCAATGGACGCCCCTTGGGAAAATACACCTTAAAAAAAGTTGACAATTTCACTTTAGAAAAATAAGAAATGTGAAAAGTAATTTTGGACCTACTTTAAGAATTTAAAAGGAAACTTTGGGTTTGTTTTCTGTTCCTGCACTGGTCAACTAGTGCAGTAAGCTAGAATGAGAAAAAATATGCTTGTCTTACTCCAATTTATTGCACTAGTTCACTAGTGTAGGAACAGAAAACAAGCCTTTTAAGAATTGTGAAAAGTTCGTGATATATAATTTGTAATACTGCGTGCGGTTTCCTTACGAGAAAGTGCTATGCCGCGCGGTCCTCTAGCGGGAACTTCGACAGGCTTGGCTGTCTAAAACTTGCATAATTTGATAATGCACTGACTCTTAGAGAGTAGATGGCAAAAGGGGGCCTGGCGCGTCGTCGAGATATGAAAGCGCCGTTTCCATATTCTACGAATAATAATAATTACACTGCGAGTGACTTTTCTCGCGCCCGCGTTAAAGAAATGGCGCAGATCTCTTTATGGAAATTAATCCCGGCAGGCTCACTCGACCGCTTTATGCGTTATTTAGCTGACACAGGAGCGCGTGTGAAAAATTCATTATTTGATGACAATCTCGTACGGTACGCGAGAAGGCGGTAAAAGATGTATCTCTCGCCCCGTGTTGGACGCGTATATCCGATGAGATTAATCCTCTGTGATGTAACGCTAACGCCGGAATACCTCCAGAAACATTTTTGCTCAGCAAACCGAATATTCTATTTAAAGTCCATTCGGCGGGCGTGTGTGAGTGACGAGAATTTAATTAAAATTCCTTTAATTATAATTGCAAAATGAATATTTTATTTCGTGCTAACACAATAAACGTACAACGCGCTAATGATCTCGCGCGCGCGCGCGGGCGCGCGCGAGCGCGCGTTGATGAATGAGTATTTACGTTTATTATTCATTAACAGCACGCGGGCAATTGCATTATTCTATTCGCGAAATAGAGAGATTAGCTGACGTTACATTACATTGTGTGTAGATAATATATTACGGCGCTTTCGTAACGATCTCTATCTCGGCGATCAACCAATCGTCCCGGACAGGAGCAAGTTACAAATCGCGAAGGAACGTCTTAAGGGGCCAGAGAGGGTAGACGATTTGAAGAAACGCAGAAAAACGAAGGAGGGTAAGAAGAGGAAAAAGAAAAGGAAGAGGCCGGCGAAATCGTCGGCGAGGCTGCCTGCAACGAGATTAAATGAAACCGTGGTGTCCCAACTGGATATCAGCTGCTTCGCGAGGAAGATCCTCAGAAAGGGACATATTAGGGCCCCTTTGATCGAGCATGCTCGTCCCGCCAAATACGCCAGGTTCGTAGCAGCGTCGATTGAGATAGCCGAGATTTAAAAAAAAACACCCTAACACGATGAAACGATTTATCTTGGAGAGAGTTGAGGATTTTCATTTTATCGGGCTGATTCGATATGAATCAAAGTGTTTATCACAAGGGGGTGACCACTTAATGTAATCGTGGAACAGTTTCCGAAATCATGAAATGGTTTCGAAATCCTCATTTTCAAGTTTCTTCAATTGTTAGACAATAAACATTAAAACTGGACGTTTTCTCAACTGGTTTTCGTCTTCCTCCCAAAATTTATACTTCTTTTGGTGAATTATTATTATTTTTTTTATAATAAGACTGAAGTAGTTACTGTTAGAACAACGGTGAGTTGAAACGTTGATACACCTTTGCGCGCAAAGGTGCGGAACAATAAACAGTAGATGCAAATACAAAATTACTTCTCGGTTAGATTAGTCGGAAAAGTGGGAAGCAGGGAAACGCGTTTTCTACAATCTTAACTGAAATTACCTCTGCAAGCAGATACTTAGTAAAATAAAAATATATAATGTTTTCAGGAACTCTAATAGCTCTTTGAGATTTAACAACCTCATACACTTTTAAACGTGCGTGTAAGGAAATTATTTGCAATTAGATGAAATTATTTCTAATCAAATAAAATCGTACGGAATCAAATGGAATCGTGTAAATCGGTGGGACAACATTTTAGCCAGTGGTCACCCCCTTGGTTTATCACCCGGGGAAATTGATGGCGAACTCGAAAGTACAGTTTGCCGAGTTTAATCGCGCGTAGAACTCGAATGCTTAAAGAATTATGCAACGGGCTAACCGCGACGCATTATATCGAATCCAGCTCGACGTAGGACAAAGCAAAGTGATAAAGTATATACGTATCCGGAATAATAGGATGTACATTGTGTTCTATAGAAGGAAGAACGTATTGCCGCCGTACAATCGATACCTCGTTGCGGTTTACGAGTGCGCGGACGGGTACGTCTTCGTGGACTCGACGACGGACAGGCTTTTTTGCAGCAACGGCACCTGGCTCGGGCGTCGCCCGAAATGCGTGAGGGACACTCGTAAGCATGAACACTATTTATCCCGGTAATAATCATACGCGCGAAGTGTGCGCGGCTTGCGTTGACGCGCGCTCGTCAATCATATTTTTCAATTCTACGTACGCGTATGTGTACGGGAATCGATTTGCGAATGTGTTTATGAAATGCTCCAGAACTGCCGGCGGATAAGGTGAAACGTTGCGATCAGGGAACGGGCGAATGCGAACACGTGTGCGAGGATACGCCGAGCGGCATAAAGTGCTCCTGCTTCGACGGCTTTCGAGCTAAAGGACCGTCCTGTATCGGTAATCCATATGCCCACAGCCATATACAAATTCACCACTGCATATTCCACATTTTTATACCTTTTGAGGAAAGTCAAACTCGTACCCCCCTTTCCCCCTGTTCCTCCCTCCTCCCGCCCCCCCCCCCTCTCTCTCTCACTCGACACGCGATATTTCCGTCGATATCCTCCGCGAAATTCGCGTACCGTCTTCGTATTGACTAGCCACTGGTATCGATTCGTTGTACTCGCTGTTTTCGACGTTCCATCCCTTCGACGTGTCAGTTTTTCATCTACCGCGCTTTATATTCGTAAATTTATGGAATCGGCGAACACACACCTGAATAATGCACGTCGTCGCGGTGTGCTCGCGCGGCGAAAATAATTTTAGCCGGGGACGTGCACGTACGAATGGCAATTTTAAGCGCACTCGAGAACCGACCGCCCGCCGTAAATCACCGCCGTCTTAATAATGGGATTATCGGTTTTGGCGCGTACCGCACTATTTAAGAGTCGAATTGCACGTACTATACCGCGCGATATCGAGTTTAAAAACCGTTATCGGGCTCGGACATTTCTCCGCGCGTACGCCGGTTTTCTATTTTCGCTCCGCCGCCCTGTAATACGCAGCATGTTTGCAGATCGTATCGCGTTTGTAGCCCGATGATTGCCCGATCAGCGTGTAACGTAGCCCGAGTGTTACAACACGCGATATCCCAGCGTGTCGATAATACGCGATTGTTGCCGTTGAATCTCTCACTCCGCGACTCGCGATAAAATGCTAACAAATATACGCGGACGGGAATTTTAAAGAATAATATCCACCGTCCTTCGCAGAACGCGCCAATTAATTATCCAATTTGGCGCGTGCATTAGCTCCCGCCGTTGTGCTGCATCGGTCTTTCGCTCCTCGCGAGAAAAAACAAGAGGGAGAAACGAAAGTTGTGTAAGAATGTTGGGAAAATTTAATTACGACGTTGCCGCGTCATGTATAAAATTGCGAGGCGCTTAAAATTCGATTATCGATTTTCCTCTCCTCTCTGATATTCTCTCAGACGTCGACGAGTGTGCAGAAGGCATTGCGAAATGCGCCGATATTTGCCGCAACGAGCCCGGTTCGTACGCTTGCGAGTGTCATCGTGGTTTTCAGCTGGGAACCGACGGTCGTTCTTGCCAAGGTTAGTCACATAGAAAGAAAGATCTTGGAACAAATATTTACTAACTCGCCGGTCCCGCTTTTGTGTCGGCGTATCTAGTATTTCCACTTACATTTACACGTCCGCGTCACCGAAAGTCTATCGCAGCTCCAAGGGGCAATTTATTTCAGCGCGCCTTGATTCAATTTATTATTTAATAAACGAGAGATAATTGCCGGGAGGGAATTCTCTCTGTACGGCTGCACGTGTATTGCTCTAGACGTCAATGAATGCCTCTCAAACAACGGTCACGGATCCTGCCAAGGCACTTGTCGCAATCTCGATGGTAGCTACGAGTGCAGTTGCGAGGATATCCCTGGGTACAAATTAGCTGCCGACAATCACTCTTGCGAGGACGTCGACGAGTGCGCGCTAAACAACGCCAACTGTTCTCACCTGTGCTTGAACACACCCGGGAGCGTCTTCTGCCTCTGCCCGGACGGTTTTTACCTGACGAACGATTGGAAAACATGCCAGGGTAAATGCTCATCTCACGTTCGTTTCCGATCGATCGTTTTAGTTTCTATTCTCAATTTTCTATCGTGAATTTCCGAAAACCACTCGCACCCCGTTCATGTGTTCCCCGATGTTTCGAACGATCTCAAGATAAACGTCTTTAAATTTTTACCGATGAGAAAAACGAAGGCACAAAATGTTCAAATGAAGTCATATGGGATTCGATATTTTCTTGTTACTTTTTGGACATATATTTACATAGTTAAACGCGCTTAAAATAGTTTCACATGGATTTCCAACTTTCCGCGTGAAGCCGAGGGTCCACCCCACGCCCCTTGGTGCTTTCGGTGCGGAGCGAGGTCTATTATTGTACGATTTTACATGGGTTTCCAACTTTCCACGCCGAGCAAGATCCGCCCCATATGCTAAATATTGCTAATTAGTTTAGAGAATTTTTAACACAACATTTTTTAGACATACGGTTTCAAGTTTTGTCGGTGAAAATTTAAGGATATTCATTTTGCAGTCATTCGAAACATTTTCACCAAAGGACACGTAAATGGGGCGTGGATAATTTTTCGGAAATTTTTCTATTTATTTATATTTTTACAATTTTATAAAACTATTAAAACGTTGGTTCAAATGTTTAATTGCATTGCGATATGTTTTTCTACCTCGGTAATTTCGTTCTCATATTTTAGATCGATTGATCTTACAATATTTATGTAGAGTCTCTTCTCCCATTCTACTAAAATCTTATGTAGGAATTAATTTTGCAAGAGTGACTATTATAAGGTCTGTTCTTCTGCAAAAGTAAGTGTTATAAATAAAACTTTATTACTTACTTTTGCAGAAGGGGACGAATAAGTTAGAATTTGTAATAGTCACTTTTGCAAAATAAATTTCTACATAAGATTTTAGTAGAATGGGAGAAGAGATCCCAGATAAATATTGTAAGATCAATCGATCGAAAATAAGAGAACGAAATTACCGAGGTAGAGAAACATATCGTAACGCCATTAAACGTTTAAACAAACATTTTAATAAGTTTATTACAAAATTGTTATCGTTTCCAATCAGATATTAATGAATGCGAGGCGACACCGACGATTTGTGCAGAGAACACTGTGTGCGAGAACACAGTGGGATCGTACAAATGCACGAGTAGGGTACAACCGCACGTGGTAACGAAGATCCTTCGAGAAGAGGACTACGATGGCGAAAATGAAGACGACGAGGACGAGGACAACGAGGATTACGGAGAAGAGATTACCGAAGTTCCTCAGAATTCAAAGTGCGAAAACGGCTTCAAGAAAAACGAAAATTTCGAGTGCATTGGTAAGTGTATCTGAGGAGATAAACTTTTTATCAGTAACACCTATAATAATGACAACAATGTCCCGATAGTCTAGAAAAATGCGATGCCTAAACGTCAAAATTTTCAAATAAAAATGTTAAGACACATTGCGCGAACCTTCCGCCTCTCTTAATTCCTTATGCATACTTTTCTCCGTAGAAAAACTAAAGCTGAAATAAAATTTCCATCTGAACGAGACCCGGCCGACGCTAATCGGGAAAGGGGGTGCTATCGACAGTTTCGGAAAGCGAGATCACCCCGCTAACATTTTCTTCCAGATGTAAACGAGTGCGTCGAGAGTGAGTCGCACGGCTGCCAGCACGAGTGCGTGAACGAGCCGGGCGGCTACCGTTGCACCTGTCGAGCCGGTTACGAACTCGAGGAGGACGGCGCGACGTGCAGAGACGTGGACGAGTGCAACATACCTTTCCGATCGTGTTCGCACACCTGTCGCAACACCATTGGCGCGTACGTGTGCGAGTGTCCTTCGGGGTTCACGTTGAAGGACGACAACGCGACCTGCGTCGAGGAGCTCAGGAGCTGCGCCGGCCTGACGAAACCTTGCTCTCACGTCTGCGAGGACACCGTGGAGGGACCGCGATGCGTCTGCCTGGCCGGATACGAACTGTCGGACGACCGTGCGACCTGCACGGACGTCGACGAGTGCGCCCGGGGGGCTCCGTGTTCGCACTCGTGCGTCAATTTGGACGGCGGTTTCGTCTGCACGTGCCCGAACGGTCTGGAGATCCTGGAGCACGCGAGCAAATTCAACTGCACCGACGTGGACGAGTGCGGCAGGGACGATCACGGCTGCCAGCACCGGTGCGCGAATCTGCACGGCGGATACGAATGCGCCTGTCACTCAGGGTTCGTCCTGGACACTGACGGCAGGTCCTGCAGCGACGTGGACGAGTGCGCGGAAAATCGACACAATTGCTCGCATGCGTGCAAGAATTATCCCGGAGAATACGAATGCGTCTGCCCGGAGGGATACCGGATCCTGCAGGATGCGCGCACGTGCGCCGACGTGGACGAATGCGCGGAGGGATCGCACGAGTGCTCGCACGAATGCGTCAACGAGGAAGGCGCTTACAGGTGCGGCTGTCCTGGCGACATGTCCCTGGACGATACCGGGAGGAATTGCGTTCTCTCCGACGCGTGCGAGATCGCGAATTGCAGTCACGTCTGCGAGAAGGAGCGGGACACCTACAGATGCACCTGCCGGGAAGGATACATCTTGCAGGACGACGAGAGAACCTGCTTGGACATGGACGAGTGTCTGGAGGATGAGCACGATTGCTCGCACGAATGCATTAATAGCCCCGGGAGTTACCGATGCGCTTGTCCGCGGGGTATGAGGCTTCTCGAGGACGGCCTTACCTGCGGGGACTCGGTGTGCTCGCCAGGGCTTCGGCAGGACGAGGGCGGTCAGTGCCAGGACATCGACGAGTGTGCCGAGGGCGGGCATGAGTGCTCGCATACGTGCTACAACACGTACGCGTCTTACCGCTGCTCGTGTCCTCTCGGCTGGATCCTGGAGGACGACGGTCTCACTTGCGCGGAGCACGATCCTTGCTCCAACTCCTCGTGCTCACACTCGTGCGTTCCGTCAGGCTCGGGTTACAGATGCGAGTGTCCTCCGGGTTACCTTCTGGACGGGGAGACGTGTGAGGACGAAGACGAATGCGAGGACAAGGCGGTGCACGGTTGCAGTCACGATTGCAGAAATCACGAGGGCTCCTACTCCTGCGTCTGTCCAGCGGGACTGGAGCTCGGGGAGGATAATCGCACGTGCGTAGACGTCCCGGACGAATGTGCGAGATCCCGAGGGAACAATAACTGCACTTGTCCCGCGGGATACACGTATTCCCACGGCGAGCGTATTTGTAAGGACATCGACGAGTGCCAGGACGAACGGAAACACAACTGTTCCCACGGCTGTATTAACACCGACGGCTCTTACTACTGCGAGTGTCCTTCCGGATGGCGGTTGCGGGAGGATTCCAGGACGTGCCAGGAGCTGCCGGATGATCCTTGCGCCAAGGATCACGGTTGTTCGCATACGTGCGAGCAGGACGACGGTCGCGTCCGTTGCGGTTGTCCGGAAGGATACGAGCTGCGGGACGACGGGAAGACTTGTCGGGACGTGGACGAATGCCTCGAAGGATCTCACGCGTGCAGTCACGTTTGCGTAAACGTCGAAGGTGCTTATCGTTGCCAGTGTCCTTCGGGATTTCGGCTGGACGGCGATCGTAAGACCTGCCAGGACATTGACGAGTGTGCGTCCGAGGAGGCTGATTGCTCTCATGGGTGTTTAAATGCAAACGGCACTTTTAACTGCACCTGTCCCGACGGATACGAGCTGCAGGATGACGGCAGGACTTGCGAGGATGTGGACGAGTGCGTCGTCCTGGATAATCCTTGCTCGCATAGCTGTGTAAACCGTAACGGCAGTTACGAGTGCTCGTGTCCTGCGGGATATCGAGGCGAGGACGGCAGGACATGCGAGGACGTCAACGAGTGTATCCAGGATAACGGAGGGTGCTCGCACCTTTGCGCTAACACGGAAGGTGGGGTCGAGTGCGCGTGTCCCGAGAACTACGAGTTGCTGAAGGACGACGGCAAGACGTGCGTAGAGGTGGACGCATGTTCCATCGACAACGGGGGATGCTCGCATTTCTGTCATCACGAGGAGGGCCGGTCGCACTGCTCCTGTCCGCCCGGAATGGTCCTGCCAGAGGACGGAACGGTGTGCACGTACGAGAACGACTGTCTGCAGGACAACGGCGGCTGTTCCCACTTGTGTTACCACGAGGATGGGAACGTGACCTGCGCCTGTCCGCCCGGTATGATCCTGGCGGAGGACCAGAGACTTTGCGTGCAGGAGGACGGGTGTGCGATCGAGAACGGCGGCTGTTCTCACTTCTGCCACGATCGTGACGGTAACGTGACGTGTTCGTGTCCCACGGGGATGTCGTTGTCGCCGGACGACGACGCTCTTTGCATTCACGAGAACAGGTGCGACGGCGAATGTTCGGGTACCTGCGTCCTCTCGGACGGTTCGGTCGTCTGCGAGTGTCCCGAGGGCTACCGTCTCTCGCCGCAGGACAACGCTACCTGCGTGGACGTCAACGAGTGCCTGGAGTTGCGGGACAACTGCACTCATCAGTGCCTGAACACCCCCGGCGGCTACAACTGCAGCTGCAACGTCGGCTTCTCGCCGAATCCTCAAGATCCTACTCTGTGCGACGACATCGACGAGTGCCAGGTCGAGAACGCAGGATGCTCGCACTCCTGCGTGAACCTGGTGGGCGCCTTCAGATGTCAGTGTCCAGCGGAGTACTCTCTAGAGCGGAACAACAGGACCTGCGTCTTAACAGACGGCTGCAGGAGCAACAACGGCAACTGTTCCCATCACTGTCATCGAGTAGACGACGTGACTCCGAGCATCCGTTGTTCCTGTCCGCTCGGTTTCCGCCTGAGGCGCGATCTCAAGACCTGCGAGGACATCAACGAGTGCGAGGAGTTGGAGAATGACGTGGACTCCGGCTGTTCTCACACCTGCGTCAACACCGAGGGCGGTTATCGGTGCGAGTGCCCGGTCGGTTTTATCCTGATGCCGGACAACCGGAAGAATTGCGTAGATGTGAACGAGTGCCTGACCAGCGGTCACAATTGCACTCACGACTGCGTGAATCTGCTGGGCGGCTACGTGTGCACCTGCTACGAGGGACATTACCTGGACACCGACAATTCTACTTGCTTGGATATCGACGAGTGCCTCGAGCGAAATGGCGAGTGCTCGCACAATTGCACCAACATCAGTGGCGGTCACGTCTGCTCTTGCCCGACGGGCTACGAGCTGTCGCAGGACGAGAAGACCTGCGTCGATGTCGACGAGTGCGCGAGCGACAACGCCGGTTGCGGCCACGGGTGCGTCAACACCGTGGGGTCCTTCCGCTGCGAGTGTCCGCCGAATCATGAGTCCTGGAATGGATCCTGCCGGCCGTCCGATCCTTGTCTGGACCGTAACGGTGGCTGCGAGCAGATCTGCGCCGCGGTGAACGGTACCGCGGTATGCTCGTGCGAGAAAGGCTTCCAAAGGGACGAGGCCGATGGTTTCAGGTGTCGCGATATTGACGAGTGCCAGGAGCAGCACGGCTGCGATCACATTTGCGTCAACAAGCCCGGCTCGTACGAATGCATATGTAAAGAAGGCTACCGAATGGAGAACTCCGCTTGCATAGGTCAGTGAGGCAACTGTTCAATTTCGGAGTCAATTTCGGATACTGAAAATGTTTCTTTTAAAGCTCCCACATATACGTATTCTCGACATCCTTAAGTGGCGAACAATAGATTATTCGTGGCCGATTTACCGACCAATCTCGACCACCTTAAGATGTTAAAAGAATTTCTGGAAAAAATCCGTTTAAGACTTCTAGTATATAATTTTGAAATATTACTGAAAATAAAGCAGACGTTCTAGCTGTTACTTGTGAAAAATAGATCGAATGGGCACTTAAACAGTTGTGATGTCACAATAGATAAAAATAAAAAGAGTTCAGTGATTTTTACTTTGAGAAACAAAGACAAGAAAATCGAATTTTCCATAGAATTATTTGACCGCTTAAAGATAACCCATTTTCTCCACGAGAAAAAGAAGTTAATTGAAGAAATACTTCATTCATTTCTTTGATACAAAGATGCATTTTTACTATTATAAAAAATCAAATAAAAATGATACAAGAAATTATTCCTTTTCATCTCCGGTGCTTCTCACGTTGTGATAATCTTATCTTTTTTTCGTTTAAAATACTAATTTGCATTAATAAATTTTTTAGCATTTTTATTGACATGCAAACACATACGCAATGAAAGAAGAATTTGGTAAAACAAATTTTTTACCTGCTTGTCAAAAGCTTCTAACGGCGCATATCGGTCGCTCGCAACTTTGCTTCCTCACTGCTTGAAGGATAACTTAAATTTCACGTTGCCTCGCTTGTATCTCCATCATCTTAAATCCTATTTAGAGGAGAGAGCCATTCGCATCACTAAAAGGATCTTTTAGAGACGCGAAAGGTTCAGAAATGACGACATGTACGGGGAATGAATCATGTACGTTGCTTAAGGATTAATTGTCGTTACCGAATACTAAATCACATACAAACGAGTCTCCATTGCGCTTTGACGAGGTACTTTTTCTTAAAAAAAAAAGAGGAAGAAGAAGAAGAAAACCGCGCATGCGGCGGATCGTGCGCATAAAGCCGTAATAAACGCAATTAAGGGCGGGACCGTCTCGAGTCACGTTTACAATTTGCATTGTTCCAATTCGTTTTATTATCGCCGCTAATTTTCCGAAGATAGTATCGTCACCTCCGGAAAATCCGAGGGATAACGCGCGGTTCCCGGTTACACGGTTTCGCCCTTTCCACCCTCCCTCTTACTTGCGCTCCAGTTTCGAAGCTCGCTGCAAAGTTAGACTCGCTTAGCTCGAGCGGAAGTTTCTCGCGAAGCGACCGTGTGTTTGAACGTGTGCGTTTTTTTCTTACCCCTCCCTTTTTTTTCCTTCCAGACGTCGACGAATGCGCAGCCGGTATTTGCAAGGGCAACAAATGCACCAACGTGCCGGGCGGCTATCGCTGCGAGTGCGAGGCGGGATATCGATTCCAGGGTGATATCTGTGTAGGTTCGTGTGTAGAACGGAAAACGTGTGCTCTCGAGAAAAAACGATGTCGCTTAATCGTAACTGAACTGAGTTTGCTTTTGCCCAGACGTCGACGAATGCGCGGAGGAGGCGTCCTGCAGCGAGGGATGCGTCAATATACCCGGCTCGTACTACTGCACGTGCCCCACCGGATTTCGTCTGCAGGGGGACGAATGCGTAGGCAAGTCGAGGCGAACGCACGCTGCAAAGTGTAATCGCGTCGCATGGGATTTATATTAATATATCTGTTTCATATATTATTTGTTATAATTACAGGTGCGACAGTTGATGTTATTTTTTCGCATTTTTGCGTTTTGTTTTTCCAGATTTCGCGTTACTTTCATGTTATTTTTTGGCACCTTTTGCGCTTTGTTTTTTCTTTGCATTATTCTGATAATTTGATAACGCCGTGGCCAGAGGTGGGCAGGGCTTCAATAAGACGACTTAGGCCCGGTTTTACCAACGTCGCTTACCTTTAAACTTATAGTTTAATTCGTTCTTTGTCTCTTTCCAACTGTTACTTTAGGAAGAGGCAAAGAACGAATTAAGCTAAGCTTAAAACTAAACAACGTTGGCGAAACCGGGCCTTACGTGTTACATTGCACGATCGTGTACGTGCGTATTTTGTGGATATATTCTTATTAGGTTGTTGCACATATGAAATAGCCGTTCTTGAAATGAAACTTTCGCCAATTGCTTTCAAATGCCGAGTAACTGTTGACTAGTGGACGCCCAGTTGTTCCGCAATATCTCTAACAGTTTGACGTCCATCGGATTCCACCAAAACCCTTAGCTCGTCGTTGTCTATGGCCGTTTCGGAGTGACCACGAGGTTCATTTTCAAGGCTTACATCTCCTGAACGAAAACTTTCAAACCAACGCCTACCCATACAACACGCATGTCTAAAAGACGTCTTAAAGATGTCTTTTAGACATGCGTGCTGTATGGGTAGTTTTGTTCACTAGTTGTGCTTTCTCCAAACCCCGTATTGATGTTTCTGGCTGCTTCTGCTGCATTGTATCCGAATTTAAACTCGAAAAAAAACTATATATTTGGCTCTTATCCATTATTTCAAGTTGGCTGGTCACAAAACTGTTGACAGTGATTCAATAAAAAAATGAAATATAGGTTTTGAAGATTAGGATTGTCACTTTAATTTGACATATAACAATTGTCTCGTCCCGTTCGTTTTTACGTATTAAAACATCACCAACGTTAGCAATATGTGAAAACGGCCATTTCATGTGCAACAACCTAATATAATATTAATCTCATTAAAATTTCATTATTAAAATTAATCAATTCTCTTCCCCGATAGGAAAATGTCCCGAATATTGCGTAATAATTGCATCGTCCAAAAGGAGGAAGTTTCACAATGATTGCACTAAGGCGATTCGCCAAAACGCAGCTGTGCTTTGCTGACACACTATTTAGAAATACATTGTGCAAATATTTATCACTATTTGATCACGTAAGGTCTCCATTTCTGCATACGTTGCTCGAAACACGCACGCATAATTCCAGCATTTCAAGTTTCATCCCCATTTCGTCACGCAATTCTCTAAATATTTTCCTGTCGGGGTTTATAATGTCGATATTCTCTTAATCTCGGAAATTGAACCCACCGCCAGATATCGATGAATGCGAGTGGCGTCGCGGCAGATGCGATCAAGAGTGCGTCAATACCGCAGGGTCGTTCGTTTGCGCCTGTCGTGCCGGATATACGTTAATTTCGAGGTAAGATCTAACCGGCATATACAGCAATGGGGAAGAGAGGCAGGGGTTACACGACTCCTTATGCATGGAATTGCACAAGCAGGAGTCAGTGTCAAGACGTGAACGAGTGTCTAAACCGGAACGGCGGTTGCGCCGGCGAGTGCATCAACACCGCCGGAAGTTACCGCTGCGCCTGCAGCAAGGACTCGGTGCTGGCGCCCGACGAGCGAACTTGCGTGCCGCCGACGTCGAGGTGTCGCGCCATGGAGCCACCCCTGCACGGAGAGGTACGAACTGTCGCGCGTATATCGCAAGCCACTTTAGATGAATCGAGCTACAGCCGAAATATCTCAAAGAGACGACACGCCGTTTCCAGCGCGTCCCACTTTGCATTTTGCACGCCGCGTTAAAGTGTTGAAAAAAAATGTTCTGAAAAATTCCGAGTTGTAAAACAGTCTGAAAATAATGGAGAATTTAGAGGTATTCTCAGAACAACCGGCGGAAATTAAAACGGTAAATTGAAACGAAGCTACGGGGTTTTAAAATGAGATTAAGGTGGAACGAAAGCGCGTACACGGGCTAGTCGGGAGCTGAAGGAATGTTCATAACAACGTAATTCGTGCACCGAGGTAGGAAAGTTGTCGATATGACTAAATATATTCCGTCGCGGTCGTTTCTTTAGTACAAACATTTGTTTTGCAGTTAAACACACGTCAATGCACTGAGCAAAGCAAAAGTTCGCTACCGTAGACAATCGTGATTTACTAAAAGTATTTTGCTGCCATAACTATATAAATTTCTAAAGCACTAACGGTTTGCGGTTGCACCGAATTCAATAGGCACGGTAGCAAAATATTAGCTATCACAACTAAATATAAGCTGTCCATATTTTGCAGCTGAAGTTTAGTTCACCACGTGCAGTTTTTAGGCGGCTACATTTTTTCCGTGCGACATTAACGTATCTTCGTGAATACGAAATATTTGCTCGAGAAGTGCGGTACTTTCTTCAATTAATGGTAACAAATATTTGCCTGGCGGCGATCGTCGCGTAATAGCTGAAAAGCATCTCTTTCATTCGACACTTTCCTTCTCTCCGTGTAATGACAGAAATGTAAGCTTCGCCCTCTCAACTGTGCTATTCATCTCCCGTTCTTCTGGGTCTAATCGAGCAGGTCAGATGTCCGGGCCACCCTTCCGGCGCATCCGTCTACCCGCAGGGCGCCAAGTGCCACGTCCGATGTCGCAGGGGCTTCCGGCTGGAAGGGGCGCACACGAGACACTGCGTTAGCGACGGCCGCTGGAACGGGGAAGAGCCTATATGCCTGCGCGAAGTCGCGACAGACCCCCTTTACAATCCAAGTATAACTCGTGGCCCCCACGGTCCCACGGCTGCCAAGAAAAACGCTGCGGGCGCCGCGTCCGTAACTTCGCCGAGAAATTAATCAAAATGTTTATCCGATAAAATTTTTAACAAGCTGACTGTTGCATCGGGCGTCGCTCTAGCACGAACCGCTGCGCCGCTCGCTACATCGTCATCGCGTAATTATTTTCGACGGGAGTTTTTTTCTCCGCGTCGCTATTTTTCCGAGTATAATTTATTCCTGCCGCTCTAGTGTTTTTCAAACGCGCCCGCAGCATTTTTTATTCCTTTTTCGGAGATCCGCGCGTCGCTCTTTTTGAGAGGAGCCCGTCCCCGGCTCCCGTTGAATTTTCCTTCGATTTGCGAAACGGCATTCCTTCCAATTCTACGTAAACGGGGGGAGGGGGCGTTCGGTCGCGCGCGTGCGATTGAACGTAATATAAAATACCGGCCGTGCCGCGCCGGGCAAATAACTTAACGACGAAAATTCTCGGACGCGCTAAATTAGTCATGCCGCTCGGAGCAGCTTTTAATAATACAAAGTTCCTGTGTGGAGGCTGCCTGCTAACGAGATCATACGTTAACGCCGCCCCTTAACGAGCTTACTCGGACCGGCGGGTTTTTACGTTCCGCTCTTCTCCACCCGTTCGCTTTACCCGCTTTGCCGGCTTTTTCATTCGCCGCGCGCATTTTCGCGGTTCTTTCCTCCGCCGGCGCTAATTGTTTCGTTTAATGGAAAGGAGATTTTGATTCTACGTGCCGTTTCGGTTTTTGCCAGTTTACAGCCGCTATCGCCCGGGAATCCACTCTCTCTCCCCCCCCCCCCCTCCTCCTCCCGCGGTACTTGAGGTATTCAAATCGGCTCCCATTTTGAAAGCGGCGCTTTTCGGAGCGGCGCGCTTTAAGTAGCTTCTATCTCTCGCATCAAACGATATTACGCGCGTTTACGGCTTGCTTCATAAATAACGGCGGCTTTACGTTCTACAGACGGGACATACAGGATATTCCCAAGAATCCGCGCGTTCAATTTAACGATAGATTAAACGGGATTACCGATGGCTCGGTGTTCTTTAATTTTAAAATCGATTTCGTATCCGTCATTGAAACTAATGCTTTTTTTGGGGAGGGGGGGAGGACCCTGCGTGTACCTGGCGGCGTACCCTGTTGTTATTACATCCCGTAAAACCGATAGAAGCGTGATAAACGCTTTCACGCGCGACGTGATACTCTCCCGAGTGAAATAACGCTTCTGTAACACCGGCGGCCGATGATACGGGAATTGCTCGCCATCGGAGTTTCTTATCGCGTTACGGCATGGGGAAATTGGGCGATCAGTATCTGAGAGTTTAACTATCGACTTTATCGCCGTAGACACGCCGCGGCCGTTCGTGAGCTGCCCCCAGGACATGGACGTCGAACTACCGGCTAGGCAAAACACGATACGCGTAACTTTCCCGCAGCCGAAGTCCAACATGGACTGGTGGAGGTAAGAAGCGCATAATGGGGCGGCGGTCCTCAAATTCGACGACCGCTGCCAATATCGATCCGATTGGCAAAGTGTGTCAGTGGAAGTTGTGTAAAAGTCCTCGCGCACGTACCTTGCTCGAAACATTGTTACTTTTCAAACATAGAAATCTCTTTAAGTTGCCAGCAATAAATAGCAACACCCTTACGGGAAAAGCACTCGAGTTTTGAGCGTTAACACTCGATTGTCCGACTTTACTCTTAAATTTGGGTGTAAATATTTAAATCTGGGTGTCTACGCCCTATTGCAATTGAGAGAGCGTGAGGAGAATAATCGATTCGTCATTTTCGTAAATCTTACGTCTTAAAGACCTCGTAGACGCCGCGGTATTCGTAGTCCGATCTTACCTCAAGACAGTCTTAAGTCTGATCACGGGCAGTCTTAAGACTTCGTCGAACCGATGAAACGGCCTCTCGTAGAGTCTCGAGAGCGTACTTAAGACGAGCTTGAATATAAGACCAGACTGTGGGGCGAATAATTCCCGTCTAGATTCTAAATAGAAGCCCCCTGTTCGGGATAAAACCGGCTTCGCGAGTTGGTTTTGTGGAGGGATGTATTTATTCGAATTAAACTTGGAGCGTTCTAGGCGTGCGGGGAGGTGTTTTGAGAAATTTCTGTGCGGCTAGAACTAAAAACACGGAGCGTTTTTCGCCCGTTCCTCTATTAATATAAACGAAATAGTTCATAGTTGCTTAAACAAAACATCGCGCGACACGGTTGCACGTCTACCTCGCCGCAACCGCTGGTTTTTTTTGGTGTTCTTCTTTTTGTTTTCCCATTTTATGTTTTTCAGATATGTGCACGCTTCACCTCCGTGGGCAAAGCAATTGCAAGCGGATCTGCCGGCGGGCACGACGGTCGTTACCTTCACGGCGTGGTCACCGGTCTCTAATTACACCAGCACCTGTAGGATCGTGATAAGAGTTCGCGGTAAGTCCGGCGCGGAGGAGCGAAAATCAGGAATAAAAAGAACCCGCTTCGGGAAGTGGAAAGGAAAATGGATCTCTTCTGCGAGCTCCTTTTTCATGCGCTAAGTATCATCGCGGTGGTAAGAACGGCCATTATAAACGACATAAATAAACGTGTCAGTGGGGCAGACAGTAATGAACTATTGGTAATTCACGTTTTTCTTATGCCAAGTCAATCCATGCTGTAACAAGGCGTTACATAATAAACGAGCGTGCTGAATTGCTAATGAAATCTGCGCGTCGGGATCGAAAGACAATTCTGCGAAAGATATAATGAGAAAGGATTTATCTCGACGTACTCCAACGCGAGAAGTGACACCTGTCTCCCTTCAACCGTCAACCGCGCACCTCTGGGCGCGGATAAGAATAAACGGGGACCAGGAAATTCGACAGCTCCTAAGCGGAATCTCTGATTTCACAGATTATCAATCCGCGATCCAAATCCCGTCAAGATTCTATCACTGCCTTCCGCCCGCCCGTTTTATTTTCCGACTCGTCTACTCTCCCCGAGAAAACTTGCCGCGCGGGGGACAATCGATCGGGACGCGGGGAATCGGCCCGGCACTCGAATCGTCCCGACGCGAGCAAACTTCAGTTTCCGCGGCGAAGTGCACTCCGTCCCGTCCCGCTTAATTACTCATTCGGAAAGTTCGCGAAACTCGCTTTAAGCAAGTTCCCTCCGCAACGCAACGCGGCTGGAAGAAGGAGTGCCGGGTGCATCGTCGTGGTCGATATGCGATTACGCAGGATAAGCTCGCGCCGATCGGACGAACTCGCGAGAATCGCGCCGGCACTCCTACGCGAATCTCGGCGCCCCCCGCCCCCGCCCCTTAAAACCGCTTTATCTGGATCCCGTTCGCTCTACATCTCTGCGAGACTAGCCGAGTGGCACAAATGATCGTCGCTTCCAGAGGACTTTCTTAAATTCCTTACGAATCAGCCTAATTCATTCGAAACGAACTCGATAAGAATTCCTTTCCGGTGCGGAGTTCTTTGTTGGAGCATAAAAAGAATTCACCGCGCACCCGAAAAGGAGATCGAAATTGGTGACGTAAGAGCGAATTTTCCCCCCGAACTCTTAAGAATGCTTTTAGAACAGAGGCGGGCTAGAACAAGTATTCCTCTCGTAGATTTGGGAATTGAAAAGGAATTCTGCTTAGATTCTCGCGAGACAACTTTTGGTCCTCCGAGGGACAACTCGATGATCAAGATACGTTGCGATGCTTTCAGACACCGAGAACCCTAAGGTTACAATGTGCCCCGTGTCGTTCGAGGTCAGGCTGAGCCCGGGAGAACGGAACCGCCTGATATTTTGGCAAGAACCGACCTTCACTGATAACGTCGGCGTGGAGCACGTTTACAAAACGAGGGTACGTAGTCGGCCCGAAGAAGCGTATCCCGTATCAGTACTCGCTGTCGGGTGCATGTACGATCTTCCGTTACATCTGCGAAATTTCCTGCGATTTTCCATGACTGTTCGCAAATTCGTGTCCCCCCCCTCCCGATATCGAGCGGCCGTGGAGACTTCCCGCCGTCTCTTTCTCCCTGTCCCGCCGGCGAACCTCCGAAGTTAATTAACCCCCTTTTGCCGTTGACAATCGGGCATATTAATCGAGCGGGGATATCGTCCATTAATTATCCGTTCGTATTTCGAGAAAATGAGACCCCGCGAAGAAACTGCTGCAATGCGGCGCGGGGATAGTATCTACGATTTTCCTCGCGAGCGCGGCACCCGTAGGAAAAACCAGCTGGATGATTAATCATTGTCGGTCGACGCCTCCGTCCTGTTTTTATTGCGTCCTTTTGGCGTCTCGCCGTGGAGAGCGTACGTGTACTTTATTAACGTAATAACAGAGATTACCCTGTCCGCGCGATAACCGGCGCGCGGATAATTGGTGGCTTGCGCTCTCGATAGCGCGGGTTATAAATGGCCTGGGACATTATGCTACCTGACGGTTAATCTGATTAGGCAAATTGAAACGAGAATCGCGGCGGCTGTGCGCCGATCTCTTTAATCGCGTCATTTTCGAGGAGGGCGAAAGACAGGTGCGGGGAAAAAAAAAGAGAAAGAGACCGGTCGCGTCGCAATCGCGGCCGATTTTGGGAAAGCGGCGCACACGAAGCGCCCGGGGCCCCGTCGACACACGTTCCCGCAAATGTACAGCGGATATTTTCCTCGGAGGAAATTTCCATGCAATCGCGCGAAAAGTTAATTATCGTATATCTCGCACAGGGACCCGGACACGTGATGTATCCCGGCGTTCACAATGTGCGCTACGTCGCCTCGGATGCAGCCGGAAATCGAGCCGAATGCCATTTCTCGATACACGTGAGAGGTAAATTTATGCCATTGTGCCCCCGCGGGGCACCGAGAAGGGCTCCGCGGCGTCGTGTCGCGACGCGACGAGTCGCGCCGCGCCGCGCCGCCGCCGCCCCCGCGAATTTCCCTTCGATGGAATATCGCCGCCTCGCGTTGTTTTTTTTACTCATAAATACATAATGCAATTATCGACAGAGAGCGCCAATTGATCCAGTTCTCGTATGTTTGCAGAATCCGCGGATGGTCGCGACTCCGAGGTGAGTACGAATAAATTATTCCTCCCCCCCCCCCCGTCCCCACGAATACTTGGCGCGTTAATCTTGATTTATCTTTTTCGTCCAATTTCGCCTGATCTACTTTTTCCTTTTGTTGGATCACGTAAATTTGTACGATGAGACGGGCGTCTTGTTACGTCGATCCTGATAAACAATTCCGCTCGTAACGGCTTCTCAATCGTACGAAAATATCGGGGCGCCAGTATCCTTTGTAAGCCGTTTAAAGAGAAGCGGTTCCGCGCGCGCGTCTCGTAGAAAGGACCCTTTTTCGAGGATGTAGCCGTAGATTAAAGCGCGCGCGCGTGCGAGAGAGAGAGAGAGAGAGAGAGGGGGGGGGGGGTTGGTGTGGGAAAGAAGGGGGTCTCTCAGTGCACTTATCCGCTCGTTTAGCCGAGATTCTACAGAAGAAGGATGCTGATGTGCCCCGGCAGACCGCCCCAGCCCGTGCCGAGCTCCTCTTACGCGGTGAGTAGACTCGCGATTACGCGCAAAGTCGATGAGAGACTCCGGCAAGTATCCTAACTCGACTTGCAGTGGCAAATACCGAGCGGTTGTTACTTAAGATACACCAGAATCTTCTCCGGGGCTTATCAGCGACATCCGGAACATCGGCAGAACGGCTACCGGGACGCTGGGGCGCCTTATCGCGAGTTTCCGCCTATCCGGCAGACCCCGAGTCGCCCGGACCACGCCAGGACGTACAGCGCCGACGATCGTAAGTGTTCGCACGCGTCACGACTCAGGACAATGCGTGTTTCATCGGAGCGGGGTCAATCCATAATTTAATTGGCGCGATTAAATTGCCGCTGACTTTCTAATTGTTCTACGTGACGCCAAGATGACGTCTCTCTAAAATTTCACCCGAGTGATCCACAATTCTTGTCAGAATTCAAGATGCAACGCCGTTTATAACTTCGTGTAAAATAAAGGAACGAACATATAGTGTGTAATAAAATTATAAATGGAACTCTATCTTGAAATCTTGCATGAATCATAGATCGTTTAGAATGGAATCAAATTTTTATTTTAACCGAGAATGGTCGATAATTCGGCTGACAATCGGCGCGGAGTCGATCCGAATGCAGCCATGGAGGAGAAGGAAATCAAGGGGGGGGGGAGGGAGAAAGGAATGGGGGGGAAAAAGAAGACGAGAGCGATGTGCGAGAGCGGAGGTATCGACTATCGACGATAGTGCTCTATTATGGAAGACACCGCCGTTGGCAGGCGGCGTCTCGAGGGCGGCATCGACCGACCGAGAGCCTGCAGCCACGCGATCGGCGGTCCAGAGTGAAACGTGCGAGAGACGACGAGGGCGATTTGCAATTACGACGGGGGATCGGGGTAACAAGCGGCCGGGATGTTCGACGTGCTGGCGCCGGGGAAGCTTGTCTTAACCCTGCGATCGACACCACCCTTCGTGGCCGAGACCGCCTTCGCTTTAGCCCTGACGATCTTGTTAGCGGCGCCGCTCATCGTGCGCGTTCATCGCCTCCTCCTCGTACGTGCCCCCCGATAAATTGTCTCGCCCGCTCGCCCGCTCGCGGCGGGCGGTGAAAGCGTTACGTTACGCGAGCGCCCTTATCGGGAATTCTCTCGCGCGGCGTCGACGGTGCCAGCCGTTGTTCCCCGTTGATTTTTCCCATTCGCTATTTTTTTTCAATTCCGGAAGCGCGCGCGCTTCCTTCGATAAACAGGAGCCAAGGGGCAGTTTGGCGTCCCCGCTTTTATTTCGTATGACATAGCGGCGCCGTCGACGCTATCGCGAAAAACGCGCGCTTTAAAACCGCGGCGTCGATAACGCTTCCGCGCGGTGTTTCGAGCGGAAGCACCGCGCTGGACTGTAAATTTTCCAATTTCTTTCGGCGCAACCGCGATATAACGTTCGCGTTTGTAGCACAATGGCGGGGGCGCGTGCACCGCGACGCCCGCGATACCGAGCCCATTGAGGGCGATAATGTATACTACCCGCTGCATTACGAAGTCGGAATCGAAGTGAGAGAATTTCCCCGGCGGTCTTTCTTCCCGTAGAAGCGCATATAATTGCGCGAGAGATTCGGAACGAGATTAAAGTAGTTTGTCGAAGAATTTCCTCTCTCTCCTTTTCAAGGGGAAAATTTCACGTCGCGCGTAAACGGACTGCCGCGGCCGGCTTTTAATCCACCCCCTGCGCTCTCCCGGGGGTGAAATTGAACGTTACGTTACGTGTAGGACAAGCAGCTGAGGGCCCTCACGAAGACAGCCTCGTCCTCGCATCGCCGTCGCCACGGTCGATCGTTATTGATACACTTTCCGGCTCCGATCGCCGTGGCCGACTCCACGTCGAGTTCCAGCCTGTTCCGTTCGGAATCCGCTCGCAGGGTCAACTCCACGCCGATCCTACGAAGCAACGGCGGTGCCCCGGGTAGCTTGAGTCGCCGCGAAACTCGAGTCGACGGGGAAAGCGGAGTTCGCGGCTCCAGGATACGGAAATGTCCGCCGCTGGGTCCTTCGCCCTTCGCGGACCCGCCGCGTCCGATAGTCGACATATCGAGCCTCGATTACAAGGCCCATCGTCACAGACTGATCGAGGCGAGCCTGAAGAAGCAGTACGACGACCTCCAGCCGCCGGGCGACGTCGTCCTGAACTCGCTGCACCTCAACTCGGCCGACTCGGTGATCGGCGTGCGGCTCAGCAATCGATACGATCACAGCCTCTTCGATTTCGTCGAGGAGTACTACGACGTCGCCGGGGCGGCGAGCCGGGGAAACGTCGAGCGCCTTCATCCGCTGGATCATTTCTTGTCGAGAGGCGCGAGGAGACCGCGGACCAGCGAGAAGGAAACGGAGACGGTTCCCGAGAGCGGCGTTGATCCCGACAACGGTGGAAATCGTCTTTCGGCAAACGTCGACGGCGATCCCGCGAAACTACCCCGCGTGGACGACAATGGGAATCCGTGCGTTCGAGCGTCGCCACCGGACGACGTCCTCGCGACCCGGGATCCGAGATCGGAAGCGGCGATCTCGAGAGGATCGATTCCGCCGCGATCTCGCAGACGCGCCGGTAAAACGACACCCGGACGCAACGCGGAAGACGACTGTCCGCGATCCGCCGAGCGGAGCTCGTCGTCGAGAAACGATCGACCGGCGAGCCGGGAAGCGACGGCGAGACCGGGAACCGCCGCGGGTCGCTCGCGTGGGTCCAAGAAAAAATTGGAAGACTACCCGTGCGCCGCGTCCCCGCTGTCGGGCGAACGTCGCGCGGACGGGGAGGCCGGAGGGACGTTGAATTTTATTTCGGTGAGCTCCAGCGAGATTGCCAGCATCCGCAGCGATTCCAGTAAACGCCGGGACGACCAAGTGTCGTGCCGCTCGCGCGAGTCATCGATCAGCCCCAGCAGCCGCACGTCGTCGCGTCCCCCTTGGCTGTCGGGGAGCCGAGGCACCTCCTTCAACAGGAAATACGGGAGAAATATCACGGAGATTTCCGCCGCGAGGACCGCGAGACCGATGTCGGCGCGGGGGAGACTGGCAGCCCGAGGACGTTCGAAGGAATCCTCGGCGGGGACGCTGGGTCCAAGAGCGGCGAGCTTCGTCGCGCCGCGGGGGGAGGAATTCACGGGGATGACGAGCGAGGGACCGGGCGAGGAGAATCTCGCGGCGCGGCCACGTGGGCAGCGGAGCGAGTCAAAGGATGTCGGAGGCGCCGCGGCGGAGGCTAACGAGGAGGGACGAGCTTTGAGGACTGCCGATTTGCCCCGCGGGGGGAAATTTCCCGCGAGAGGAGCGACGCTGCCCGACGACGCCGCCACGTTTTTACCGTCGCCGAACGCACGGAGGAAGGCTCGCTCGCCCCGGGCCGCTTCCTCCGCCGACGCACCTGTAACTGCAAGCAAAACTTTGGCGACGAAGAAGCCGGAATTAACGACGAGCCGACGCGGCGCCGACGGCGCGAGGGGGTGTCTGGTACCCGGGAATAATGCGCCGAGGCTCAGCCCCGCGCGAGATCGGCGGGGGTGTTCGGCGAAATTAAATCGCGGCGGAAGGCGTCAGTTAAGAAGCGCGGAGAATCCCTCGAAAGGCGCGTCGCTAAGCCCGCAGATTGAATTATCCGGCCGAGTGTTAAACCCGGCCGACGATACCGATAAATCCGCGATCCCCGACGGCGAGGGGCCCGCGGGGCTCGCGTCGCGAATCGATCCGCGGGTGGAGGCCGCGAGCGGCGGGATTCGAGCGGAAAGCGCGAGGGCGGCGAGCGGCGTGAAATCTAATAGCGCCGGCGACGTCGCTCGATCGAGGGCGCCGAAAATGATGCGGGACCCGCGGGCGAGACTCGGCGCGAACGGCCTCGCGGAGGGCTGCGGGCCCGACGGCGCGGCCTCGCATCCGGCGCGGCTGGATGCAAATTCCGCGACGGAAAGCGGATTAAACGGCACGAAATTGAATACTCGATCAAACGGCGCGGTCGACGAGATGAGATACGACGGATCCCCGTCTGCGAAGTCGTCGTCCCTCGCCGCGCGCGAGTGCGGTAACGTCGCGACGGAGCCGGGAGAGACGCGGCAGGGGTTGCAGCTGCCGCGGCGCGACTCGAAGATAGGACTCGCGATGAATTCCGCCCTCAAGAGGTACATCAAGATGCTGAAGCAGGGCCTGCTGAATCACGGCGACAGACACGGCGTCGCCCTGGCGTCCCTGAGCCTCTCCGACGCCGTATCCATCCTGTCGGAGCGGAGGACGCCCCTGTCGCCCGAGGAGGTCCAGGAGCTGCAGCTCGTGCTCGACAAAATCGAAAGAAATCCCGAGCTGCTGTGCAAACTGTCGTGCCCCAGTATGGAGAGCGTTGCGTGAAAATGCACGTCTCGTCGATACCGGCGTTAATATTTACATCGCGTTTTAATATAATTATTAGTCTTTGTTGCAAAACGATTTGCCGTTACGGTTCGTTGCGTGCTAAGCCGGGCGTAACGAATTTTCAAATGTAAACCCGTTTAAATCGAAACGGTGGGAGTTTAAAACAAAACGCGGCGCCAAATAATTGGCAAACAGATAAAATCGCGATCGATGTTGATATTTCTGCCGGTTGGTTGTTATTGTTATTATTGCCAAAATGTCTATCCGTAATACAAACGTTAAATGCGATTGAAAATGGCACGGAATTGATTTTGCGCGCGCGACAAAAACTCCCGCTAAAAGTCCGATAAAAAATTGAAAACCGACAAAGAGGCCGGCGCAATCACGAAGGCAATTATGCGATTCAGCATATTTACGCGGTATCTCCCCGTTTGTAATTTCATAACGATTAACATCGTAACGGTACCCCGACATGTTTTTTATCTCTTTCGAAAAAGCGCCGTTTTCGTGAAACGAATGCGCTTCGAGTGGCGATCGGCAAAAAAAGATCGATAAACGCTCGCTGCACGCGCTCTTAGGTCCGGTTTCACCAACGTCGCTTAACTTTAAGCTTGTTAGCTTAATTCGTTCTCTGTCTTTTTCCAACTGTCAGGGCCAGTTTCACAAACGTCGGTTAACGGTTAACCAGAGTCCAGTCAACTCTCTATTCTTTTTCTACCTTGTTATCTAAGAGGAGACAGAGAATCAATCAACATTCGGGTAGCAGTTAACCGGCGTTTGTGAAACTGGCCCTTACTCTGGAAATGGACAAGCGTGAATCAAACTGAGGTCAAAGTTGACCGACGTTTGGTGAAACCGGGCCTTAGAATTTTACGTGTGCTCGTAGAAGAGTCGAAACCTCGCGTTTAACCCATCGTGCCTCACTTGCGACCGCATTACTTGCAACTGCAGCGCTAATAAATATACATTCGGTGGTCATTCACTGGCGCAACGTACAACGAGGGCTAACATCTGCATCGTAACAACGGACCGACGTTACGCTAAGTGCTGTTGGCGCACCACGAAGTAGTTAATGAACAGCTCGAACAGTCGCCCTCCCCCCCCCCCACCCTCCTCTCTCTTTCCCTCTCCCTCACGCTGGTGTGTTGCCAGCGTGATTTACATACGCCACGGTTTGCGGCGCAATCTCTTAGGCGCGTTAGAGCCACCGCTTGTTAATAAGACATAGAGAAGAAAAAGGGGGGCAACGACAATGCACGAGCTGAAAGCGGTTTCCGGGATGACGACCGCCACTTACCGAAGATGAAGCGGGATTGTCTTTGGCTTCTGCACGCCTCCTATCGCAGCACAATGATGTGGCTGCGATAAGTAGCGATAACAACAGCGATAATGATAAACGATCGAGAAACGGAGCCGGGGATTACCGGAGCGCGATTGCCACTTTCATTTTTAAATCCACGTCTATTCTACCGCGATGACATTGTCGGATTGCGCGCGAATTCGGTGCTTCTACGCGCGTCAACCCTTCGCGAATCCGATATCGGGCGGCCACCGTTGCGACGTTGAAAAGCGCCGAAGTAACACGGAACATCGACGTAATATACTTTAATCCCTTTCCGCACCCTTTGATGCATCAGGCTTTCAGTGTACCTAATCAATCTTGGTAATCTGACGTAGATTGACTTCATATGATTAACGACAGTATACAGCCGGTACTTGGAAAAGTTTTTGTTTGCCACTTTTACTCTCCCTCCACGCTCTCCCGTCCCGCTTTTTCGCGACCGCTCCGCGCAGCATCTGCATCCCGACGGCTCGTCGCCGCGACGGCTATCTGACCCATTTACTTAAAAGCCAAACGTCAGTCCGGGGCGATTCGGTAAGCTGATTACGGCGGTAATCAAAGCTCTCGATGCGCCGTGTAAACTCGCGTGATTGCGACGACGATTCAACCCTTCGGTGGCGGCGATATTTTTTCGTAACGCCAGTCGTCGCGTATATTTGGGATTTCGAGAGATCCCAATATGAAAAATCCACTTACACTTTTACGCCGGGAACTCAAATATTTTCTCTATTCATTTGGGTTTTCGGTACGTAAGAAAATTATAAGAATGTAAGAAGATAAAAATAACACTTAAAAAATCCCGCGCGACAAAGGGATCTTTTCGCTGCGATCAAATTCGAATCAGAAACGTCGGACGCTAAATTCGCTGGGCACTTTCGCCCCGAGAAAATTTCACAGTACCAGTTTCGCCACGTGCCCTCTCGCACATTAAACAGCATTTAAGGAGCATTAAAACGTATTTATCGCGAGGAGATGAAGAGAAGTCGTATCCTTTGACTTGGAAACAATGTCTCTGGCTCGCGCGACTTCGGCGGTACTCAATAATGGGAAAACGTGTGTTCGCAGATCGACACCCCGGCCGACAACAATACCATCCCCTCCGGCAGGCGCGGGAGCAGCAGCTGCAGCAGCGGCAATATCGGCAACGCGCCACCGGGACCGATCACGTAGTTTCGCCACCGACTCATTACGGCGCGGGCCGCGTCGAGACTAGAATATTGCCGCCGCGGCATGAATGTTGCACGTAAGGGCCCGTGAACGACATGTAATAGACGAACGTAAGTTAATTCCGCCAACCCCGCCCGCCGTCCCCGCTCCCCTTCGTGGAAAGACTGTCGCGTAAATCGGCACCTGCGAGCACCTGCGCGTTACCCGTAACTGGTATGAAGATCGATCGCTGTAATTAACTCTGGAAAGCGTGGCCTGGAGGAAAATGGTGTAAGACAGTGCACTGCGACTCGCGCGCGCACCAGCATTTCTGTTTCACAAACGGCGTGGCGTATTTCCCCCAAGCGATTTTTGTTATTCGATACTTTCCTCGCGCGGTTTTTTAAAAATGAGATTTTAAACGAGCCCGTTAAAGAGATAGTGCGTGATCACAGCGGGTCGAGCTCTTCCGGAACTCGTCACGTTTCCGAAATCTCTCGATAGAGACTCGCGGCGAACTCGCGCGTGCACCAACATTTCCGTTTCGCGAAACGGCGTGGCGTATTTTTTCCAAACGATATCGATTTTTGTTATTCGATGCTTTCCTCGCGCGGTTTTTTTAAAAATAAGGGGCTAAAACGAGCCTGTTAAAGAGATAGTGTGTGATCACAGCGGGTCGAGTTCTTCCGGAACTCGTCACGTTTCCGAAATCTCTCGATAGAGACTCGGAGGCGAACTCGCGGGCGCACCAACCTTTCCGTTTTGCAAACGGCGTGGCGTACTTTCTCCAAGCGACATCGATTTGTATTATTCGATACTTTCCTCGCGCGGTTTTTAAATGAGAGATGAAAACAAACCTGTTAAAGAGATAGTGTGTAATCACAGCGTATAATGTACACGGGTTCTTCCGGAACTCGTCACGTTTCTATCTCCCGGTAGAGACTCGAGGCGAACTCGCGCCTCGGTCGACGACGCGTCGTCGTCAGCAGCAGATTATTTCCGCATAGCCAAGTAAATCAGCAATGGAACGAGCTGCCGTCGTCAATGAAATGCTATTTAAGAGTAGATAGATATAAAATAAGAGAGTCCGGGCGAACCGACGCGGCGCGCACGGTCGTTTTAATAAGCGATGCCAATAAAAGATTCATCTGTTACGCGCCGGCACAACAATACGCGCCCGCGGCCGCGACGGCTCGCGCGGATCGTTCCGCGACTTCTTTGTAATATACATACGTACATGTGTATGTATATACGTATATTTAATACATAAATTTTATACATCTATATTAATATGTCGTACGATGACAATCGATCGTTATCGTAACAATGATATGCGAGAGTGACGGGTAGAGGAATATTATTAAATAGTAAACGAAATACCTCCATCCTGTCTCTGCGCCACCGCGGACATGGGGTTGGATCGCACCACCCTGGCGGGGATGATTCTGGTGGGACCGGAACGCGGAGTAGAGAGTCGAAAGTTTCTCCAGAGCTTTACATGCGGCACCACGCGAAAACCAGATTATGTACAATACAATCGAATTTTGAAAGGAATTATCTTCTTTAAGCGCTCGCGCGACGATCTCCGTCGGGCGCGAGTCCGCTCGGTCGCAGCGCAAAGTTAGGGCCCGAGCAGAATGGCTGTTTTGTATAGTCTTAAGACGTAAGACAGTTATTGTGCGTTACCTCAAGACAAAGGCTTAAAACATAAAACATTGTTTTGAGGCTGTCTTAAGGGTATGAGATAGCCATTCTGTGCTCAGGCCCTTACACGTTGCGATCTGAGCTCACTTTACGGTGGTCCGCTTCTGCTTTAACCCTTTCGCGTTACGACCGCGCCGTGCGATATTTCGTCGTTTGGCGGGGCACAAAACCGCATCGGGCGCCGCGATTATTAAACGCGCCGTTCGCTACCAGCTTACATAACGAGCACTATTAATTGATCAATGACGCAAACGCGGACGATTGTTGGTTTCGCGCGAGCGCGTATTAATGAGGGCGTCGCGCAAACACGCGGTGCGCTTTCCACGTCTCTCGTGTCGATTTCGCGAGTACACAGTAACCGATAATCATTTACGAACGAAAGAAGGACGGCGCGACGCCCTCGTAATTGGGGGCGCTTTAAGAAGGCGGGATTTCCGTCGCCTGCAAATACGCGTCTCGCTTGTGCCGGAACGTTGTAATTAGACGGCAGTTAATTATTCGTCGCGCCAACTCTGTAAACAGTCCTCTCTCGCAACCGTACTTCGCGGGATTACCTTTCATTTCGCGCGCCTCGAGAATTTGTTATTCATCATTTAATATAAAGCGCCGTTGAAAGGGAGAGGAGAAAAAGGAAGACGCGACGATGTTTCCTAACGATCAGTAATTTTTGCTCGAGACACTCGACGAATTTTCAATGGCACAGCTGAAAGAAGTTGCGAACAAGTTCGAAGGGGCGTACTGCTGTCGCCGTAAGAGCATGATTGTCAATTAAAAATTGCAACTGTTCCACCCGATCGGCGCGAAGCTCATCGCGAAACGCTGCACCGACAGAAAAAATTTCCGGATCCAATGCTATTACACTTCAATGTATCATAAAATAGGATCGATATGGCGCCATATTTATCATAGAGAAAGGAATATTTTAATCTTAAATGAAAAATCCTAAAATCTAGAATAAAATAGTATGCATCGTCTTTTGTCGAATATCGCGGTGCCAAGATGGAGGGAAAATTTAATCTGCAAGAATACATAAAGTTACTCTTGTCTCAATATAGAAGTCAATCTCTTTCAATTCGATAGAGAAGAATAAGAATTATTGATTTTATTTTGATATTGTCTTATCTTTATACTAAATGAGGTTGTGAGAAATGTAAATGCGTCAAGAATATTTTTTGTCTCGGTAACCGAAATCCTTTCTGAGGGTGTGACAAATTACACAATCCATATCGAGTCAAGTTGCATTTACGAAAGAAAGCATTATACGTTTTTATTCATTTGTGCCTCCGTAAGGCGTTGAAAAATTTTGCAAGCTCGAGACCGAGCCCTCGAGACGAAGCGGCACTCTATCAACGCGTTTCTCCCCCTCTCCCTCCCTTTTCCCCGCCTATTTATCTTCCTCTTTATCAATACGATCCCCAAATATTAGTCTTGAAGCGCGATAGCTCATGCAACTTAACACCGCGAGATTCCGCGTCAGCTCGCGCGGAATATCGGCGCCCGCGTGTGATTTTGACGGCAACGCACGCTGATCCCCCATTGTCTGGCCTTGTCAGCGGGATGCACACACCCGGCGAGATTCTTGTCGCGAGCAAGAAATTCGGCGTCGCGTACGCGCGCGCGAGACAGCCGCGTTAATTACCACGGAATATATTCGCGAGGAACGCTATGTCACACGGAAGTTCATCGCACGACGACGTAATCGGCGCCCGTTAATTTCTGTTCAACGCGCCTACAACGGGAGCCGATGACGCGAATTTCGTCAACCCCCCTCCCCCCCGCCTCCTCCCCCCGCGTAATGCGGTTATTAACGCATTATGTAGCTGGTAGCTGGCACGGTCTTTCCTGGATCGCGAGGAAAATCGACACGGTGATCGGGAGGGGAGAGAAGGAAGAGGAATACGCCGCGGTGCGAGGCGTTGATCGACAAAATCGTGAGGATGCTCAGCCTGAACGCGAAAGTTTTACGGGAATTTTAACGCGAGGGCGAATTTGGCGCGGGGGGGTAACGCGTCCCGCGTTTCCACCCCGAGGGAAATTCCCACCTTCCCCCGCTCGCGCAAGACAATGATCTTCGCTTCGTGCAATGGAAACGCTCCGTACAACGCTATGTAAACTATCGTTACGTTACTCTATCAAAAGTGGCAGTTCGATGGGAGTTCGATCGCATAAATCTAGCGGCTAAATCGTTACGTACTTCCATCCCCTGTCCTAAAACTTGATTACGCCCGGCGAGTCGCGAGCGCGCGAGGGGGAAAGAGGACCGAGAAAGGGCGACGTGTGCGAAGGGACATCCGTTTTTCCTTCTCTCGCACCTTTCCCCGCGTGTAACCTGCCGGACAAAACGGAATCCATTACGGGGCCTATGTAAGGAACGTCTGCGCCCGATTCCCGTAACATTTCCATTTATATTACCTTATCGTTATTCTTCCGCGCTGCTTCTTCCCTCTTCTCGCCGTCCGTTTGTCTCGCTCTCCTCCCTCCCTCTCGCTCCCGCGTCCCCCGGTTCTTCCCCGTCGCGCCTCCCCGGCCGTTCACTCCTGACGAAGGACCACGACGAAGACGCACTTGCTCGACCAACCGGCCTCGTCGCTCGCCTCGTACTCGATCCTGTGACCGCCGACGTTGAAGTGACGACCCGGGCTCTGCGGCAAAGTAAAGCCTGGTTTTTCACTTTCTGCTTAATTGTTAACTAAAAATTAGTCGATTCTCTATCTTAGGTAATCCCTTTTTAAAAAAAAGACATGTCACCGGTGTGCACGTCGTTAATATCGAATATTTTCCGCGATGCCGATTGATTTTCTCGAAACCGGTGTGTTTCACTTCTCTTTTAGTTTCGTGTCATTTTGACAGTTCGTAAAAAAACAAAAAGTTTAAAAAAGAGAAGTTAAACATTTAGGCCGGTTCATAGTCAGATCTTATATTCAAGACTGTCTCAAGATCATCTTTAGATACTCCGTAGCCAATGCAATGTTCCATGCAGCAGCTTTAGATAAATTCAAGACGGTCTTGACTGTAAGATCTGACTATGAATACCGGCCCTAAATGAGTGAAGGAGAATGATACTGACAAAGTAAGATTTAATAAGAAAATGAGAGACAGTGTGAAAAAATGCATTGAAGTGATACCAATTTAGTACACACAGAAAAATACAATATACTACCTGCAAGTAAAGATTATTTGTTCCAAGTATTTGATAAGTTTATATATCCGCAAATCTATCATAATGTCGTCGCAAGTGTTATATTTACTCAAAACATATTCTGGTTCTTAGTAAGTCTAGTACTTGAAACAAAAATACATAGAATTATTTGAAGCAAAACAATTTTGTTTCTTCTGATTTTATTAAAAGAAGCATACGGAATTCTTCAATAAGTTTTATAATTTTCTTCAAAGAAGAATAAATTCTTTCTTTGAGTATAAGATGGCAAGCTTTTCTAAGACTAGTAACAAGCATATCTTAAAACTATTATTAAGAAAATATTCTTTGTTAAAGCAAACTATTACTTAAACGGAATAAAATAAACTGAGTAATTACTTTTCTTGACTGTACAATAATATTTTTCTGTGTGTAAGAATGGATGAAGATAAAAGGTATTATAAAAATATTATTATGTGTTATAATTATTAATTTAAAACAACGATTTAAATATCAACTAGCAATAAGTTATCAAGAGAATGGAACAATCTACCCTAAAATATAAAAATAAAGATAATGGCTGAATGACGCGCGCGTAAAGTATTCTTCTAGTAATATAAAAAAAAGATAGAAGTCGACTAACCTCTGCTTAGTTAACCAGAAAATGAAAGACCGGGCCTAAGACGGCGAAACGTCGTCGCCGACGATAAATCGTCGTGGTAAGGGGCGAGGGTGAGGAGGGCGGGAGAAAGAGAAAGAATTTCTGCCGTGCGCAATTCGTCGCCGACTTCCGGAGGGCTCAAGTGAAAATCACCCCTTCCGGGAGCGAGCGAGCGCGAGAGAATTTTTGGCACGAGCCGAGAATCCGCGGGAATCTCGCTTCCCGCCGGATTTATTCCGAAAATCCGCGTCCCTCTCTCTCTCTCTCTCTCTCCCTCTTGCAGCGGAAAATTACGCTTAACTAATTTTACGCTCGCGGCTTTCGTACCCGGAAATCGCGTCCGTATTTCGCGCCGCGCGAAAAATTTGCATTATTCATCAAAAGGCGCGCGGTTCCGGGGACGAAGGGGGTGAGGGGAGAGGAAGGCTAGGGTAACGATTCGGGGGTGATAATTGACGCGCGTCGACAAACAAGCTAATTAAAGCCGGCGATACACGGCGCATTCCGATACGGTGTCGCGCGTTAATTTCAGATCGGCGTTAATTAATCAGTCATTCGGCGTGCCGCGATTATCGCGGCTGGACGGGGGAAATTATGCCGGCGACGGACGTGGGCGCGTTTGTTAGAAAAGCGGCCGCGGCCGTTCGTTTATATCGAGAACTTAATTTATCTCCGCCGGCGGATTTTCGCTCGTTTATAAAATGGCAATCTCGATATGTTACGCCGGACAATAATCGCATAATGGGCATTTTCACGCTCGCGAAATATTAACGATTCGCTGAAAATCGCATCCCGTCCGCGCGATCCGCCGCGATTATTAAGCACGCGTAACGCGATACGTTATCGCTCGAGCGGTGGTACGCGTGTATCGAATGCGCATACCGAACGACAGGGCTTTTTATGATGCATAAACATCGATTATCGGGGTATCAAGCAATTTTTGTTCGCGATACTGCGCGCTCGGGTATCCGAGATGGAAATGAAACGTATCAGATAACGCTGACATTATTGGATAATTATGTAGACATCGGTTTATAGAACGCGCGCGCCGGAATGTCAATTATAATTATTCACGCGTAATTACGACACCGGCCGAGAGTCGCGGGACTCGACCCCCTCCCCCCCCCCCCTGAAACGAGCCCGAGCAAGGGGGTAACCACTAGCCAGGGTTGGGAAAGTTGCTTTATAAAAGTATCTAGTTACAGTTACAAGTTACCAATTCGGAAAAGTAAGCGTTACAATTACTCAAAAAGTAACGAAACGTTACTTCGCAGTTACTTTCTTGCAATGAAAATAAAAATATCAAATCTGCGCTTGAATTAAGTGTCGATAAAAGCGTTTATGTGCAAATGCAAGACCTAATGCGATCTGTGGAGGTTTAAAAAATATGTAAAGTAACTATTAATGTAACCGAAACGTATATACATTTGCTATTATAATAAAGTAATTTTATCGAACATTACAACTGAGCCCCTTCTATTATTCTTTCACTAAAAGAAGTAATTTTTTTGAGAAAATGTTCAAATTTAATGTTCATTGTCTAACGAGTGAGGAAACTTGAAAATTAAAGGCAAAACGATTACATGGAGATTTCGTAAGGATTTCATAGCGATTTCGGAGACACTGTCCCACGATTATATTAGTGGTTACCCCCTTGAACCCGAGCGTCATTCGAGTTTTCATGGCGCGTTGGATCCGCTGATTCCATAAACTACCAGGCTGTTACCCCCGAGCTGAAAGTGGGGCAAGAGTTCCGCCAGGACCCGCGGCAGATCCCTTACCTCGTTATTGCTGATCCTCGTCACCTTGACGTTATCCGTGAAGGTCGGCTCCGTCCACGTGATCGCCGTTCCGTTCCTCCCGACGACCTCGATGTCCCTGGGACAGTCTCTGACTTTCGGTGCCTCGCCGCCTAAAGGGTGCGGGATTAGCAAAGAACTGACGTAACGGCAAGTTTTTCCGCTCGCCCGCTTTATCCGGCTCGCGCTAAGCGAGGAAATTGCGGGGCCGTGAGAAAACTCACCCCGCGGGCGAATCGAATCGACGGCGGTGTCAGAAAGTTCGATTTCCGCATCGTCGTCGGATGATGAATCGGCGCGGGCCCGGCGCGGTCGCGGGCGCGGCAAGTACGGCGAAGTGGAACAAGTCCGAAGGAGCCGAGGTTCATTTATCGCTCGTCGCGCGTAACGTGACGTCGGAGTCATAAAACGGGGGTTGGGGGGAGGACGAGCTTAATTCAAGTTTTCCTGCTGCCGCGCGCGTGTCCCCTCTCTCTGTCTCTCTCACCCCCCCCCCCCCGGCGAAATATATATTTTTCATCCGGACGAGCGGAAACAAATGGCGACGAAGGGGGCGGGGAGAGGGAAAAAATTATTCTTTCGCAAGAGAAAGGGAGTATAATTTGATATTTTCTCTTTTGCGTCGTACACCCGTCGGTCTAGAAAAAGCTTATTCACGCGCCAAGTCCCCCGCTCGTTACGCTCGCGAGAAAGGAACGGCGAGTCGAGTTGCGCGCGTCGCGGACCCCGTCCGCGGAATCAGGCCAGCGCACTCCCCGAGAAAACTCGTTGGCTCGAGTGTCAGTGATGAAGCCCCGGGAGTTTGCATTAAATTAGTTTCGTCAACTTACTTTTAGGCACGCAAACGGGAGCGCCGCGCTCTTGCAAGATCACCGAATCCTCGGACCCGCCGCCCGGCGTTCAATGGGACCAGACCGCGCGCCAGCGTTCGCTAAATCGCCCGAAGGGACGCGCCCTCGAGGGGGTCGCGGATTGTCTCCGTCATATCTAACCCCCCGGCGGATTTACGGTTCTCCTAAAAATCCTTAAAATATTCCTGACGCGCGTGTTACGCGAGGACTGCATTTTCCCTTCCACGCGACGCGTCTCATCTCGATGCGAAATCGAATTGGAATAACGGCGACGATGCCTCGAGATAGCGAGACTCTCTCTCTCTCTCTCCCTTTTTTTCTTCATTTTTACGCGAGCGCGGTAATAATTTACCAGTTCCTGCCGCGGGAAGTAAGTTTGCTCGGAATCATATAAGGATTTAACTCGCGGTGCAGCGAGCTGCAGCGCGTATTTCGCTCACGTCCCGGCAAGATGCGTCGGGATAGACGGGGGTTGGCGCACGGCACGAGGGACGTAATATTCTTAAGACGCATCTGAAGGCTCTCGACGCCCGGCATTAACGGGCGACGTGGAGAACTTTTGACACGGCCATGTTCGTTTACAGGGCGACGTAACAATTTGCCAACTCGCCTGCTATACTTGCGCACTTTTCCGAGCTTGTATTGCAACGAGCAAACGTCTCTCTGTGTCTCTCTCTCTTTCTCTCTCTTCGAATTCCCCGAATTATCATCGCGCGCGCCAAGAAACGGAAACAAGGGAGGGAATATTTCAATCTCGCGCTGTTAATCATTGAGAAACTGCGAAGTTTCACGACGGCTAAATGATGTACGGCCCTCCATTCTGCGCGCGGTAGTTTATTTAACATGTGTTCCTCCGATGGAATTAACCGATCTACCGTGTTACCCTCCCGCCGCCATCCGTTATTAATCAAGATTCGCGGGGTTCAAGAGACGTTTATCCGCCATCTTCCGCAAAGTGCAACCTCCATAATCCGGATTAATTAATGCGGGGGGCGTATCGTGGATTACCCGGGGAGGGACTGACCCTTGAAGCGAGCGACCGCGTTTTCGGGACGGCTAATATTTGGCGCACGATTTAAACCGTCGTTTAACATCGGTAAATCCGTTCGCGGTGATTTCCGCAGCGCCGATTTTTGTTATCAAACCGAAAGTTATTAACGAAACGCGCAAAACGAGTTTGAAAAGCCAGAAAAAAAAGCTGTACCTCCCGGAAACGGGGATGCCGGGCGATAATTAACTTCGAAAACGTATACGCGTTGGCGGAGCAGGGGAAGGTCGCGATTGAGCAATTACAAATTAATAATTGCTATTTCTGCTTACTACAGAGGGGACCGTGATTATCACGAGCGCCCGAACGAGAATCATCGTTAGCGGGGCTTATAGCCCGTAATACGTCGTTAACACGCATCCGCGCAAATTAATTACCTTTGACGATAATGCGTAATACACAGCTGGCCTGCTTCTTCGATACCGGGTGTCGCGCGAAAAATGTAACCTCGTGCACGCCGGGCTCCAGGCTGGCCTCAAGCCGCGTGCCCCAGGAAGGCTTCGATCGCACGTATCGGAACCAATCGAGATCCGTCGCCGGTTGATCGAAGGTCACGAACGCCTCGTCCCTGCCGGGCGGTAACTCGGCTACGACGTCCTTCGGACACTCCAATCGGGGCTTGCTATATCCTGCCGAGCGGGAAAAAGAACGATATCCCTCCGCCGATATATGTCGCGGCAATTTCTCAGGCGACACCGCGAGAACGCGAGAAATGCTTCGCTTCCTTTTTTAATGAAAAAAAACACGGAAAGATATGACGAACGGACATACCTTCCCGTATCTACTCGAAATTCTATACGAGAGACATAATTAGAACATTATCATTAAGTCGTTTAGCTGAGTGTCTTAAAGTTCCGCCCGTCTTGCGAGGAGAGGCAGAATTCTTCAGGTCGCAATTTGAAAAATAGCCTCAACTTCGGCCCCAAGAGAAACTTGGGAAGTTTAATGAAACTTAAATATTTTTAAAAGACCCGTCGTTTCGTTGGAAATCCAATTATCCATTAATATTAAAATATCTCGAACCATAAACGAGATCGGGAGAAAACGCGGAGAGAGAAACTAGCGGAAACCGTTACCTCCGCGCGCCGATAAATCGTACGATACGTCCTGGTTTTTTTTAATATTTTTTTTTATCAGGAAACTTCTATACTCACTGACGCACTTTCCGTGCTGCGCTCCGTCCCAGGTGCCGTCGGATCGACAGGTCAACTCGTACTCACCGCGAAGCTGATACCCACGGGGGCACTTCAGGAAGCACCTCGTGCTGGGTCGATTGGGCACTTTTCGTCTGTCGCGCCACAACTTGGACGTGGCTGATCGGGAGCATATTAAATAGCCGCGATCGACCGGATTTAACGGTAGGCACGCGATACTATTTATGTCTGGAAGATGAAGACCACAGTCCGGGATTACAATCCGTGCGTCGTGAAGCTCATCGAAAGGGACGAGAGGAATCATCGAAAGAGAAGCGGCTAACGCTCGGTTACGTCTCAAACCAGTTCGGAGAACTTGTTTCACGAGACATCAAAGAGTTTAAGATATTTTTTTTAAACTCATATAGCCAACTGATAGACTGGCAATAAGAAGAGGAAAGTCCTCTATTATGAGACAGCAGGTTTTCAACGCCCAACCACAAATCTTTTTCCGCAACGACACGATCTAACATCAATTTTCCGCTAAACAGATTTCACTCCAAGGGCTATAAATTCATGGTGGAGCCAGCAGACGGTGCCCATTAATTTAGCGCCAGAAACTCCGCTGTCTCATAATAGGGGGCTTTCCTGTGTATTAAATTTCGATCGAGTTGTTCGCATCCAATTTACCGATCTCTGATGAAACGGTATTTGCGGCAGTTTCCGATGCGCAAACGAGTACGCTCCACTCCTCTCTCGACTACTAAACTCCCAACAGCCGAAGTACCAACTTCCTTTTCCTTTGACGCGACACCGGCTTATCCCTCGCGACCGCCGCGGAAATAAATAAACGATCTGCCGGCCATTCATTCGCGGGCAAACGTATCGATTGTGCACGCGAGCGCCAAGTGCAAGCCTGCCTCGAGCTAACAGCGTGCGTCAACGCGAGCCCCAGCATTCACGTACGGCTCATAAAGCTCCGCGGGCTCCGAGCCCGTAATCTATGTACGCGCACTCAAAGCGGAACCCACCGCATCCATTGGTATTACGTCAGCCACGTCAACCGCCGCGACGCTTCCACGTATCAAACACGATATGTATGTATGTACATAAGACAGGAATTACAGATGCCAATGGCGGCGAGAGGAAGGACCTATCGCGGCTGACGCGTCCTGGTGCGAGTCGCTCCTGCGTGACAGCTTTGCATAATGCTACCCCTCGGCGGATACGCGCTGCGACTAACCGGGGGGTGCCGATGCACACTCCCAGCTCGCCCCCTCCGCCCCCCCCCCACCCGTTATCGCACGACTTCAAAATTTACAAAGTTACACATAATTGAAAACGTTAAAAAGTTACGACAAAAGGATGGAGAACTTTTTCCCCGTGGGGAGGTCACGTTCGACTCGCTCGACTCGCTCGACTACAATAAGGGTGCGCCGGCACACCCTTGAACATCGCGTTCGCTTATCGCGCTCATCCGTCGCGCGCGCCCATCGCGTTCGATCATCGTGCCATACCCGGGGCGGCGGCGGCACGTCACGCGCAAAATGAACGAGGCCGCGGAAAGTGATTTGTCAAGGAGCACGTACCTACGCAGGATTTCCCGTCGGATGACAGGGCCTTTTCGTCCCCGTCGCAGGCGCAGAAGAAGCTCCCGTCCGTGTTCTCGCACACCTCGCTGCACCCGCCGTTATCAACCGCGCACTCGTTGATGTCTAAACACAGAAGCCCAAGTGTAATTTGTGTTCCTTCCCGCATCAGACGCGTTTAAAGAGTTGCCGAGCTATCGAGATTGACACTTCATGCCGAAGTACGAGGGTGGGTTGAAAAGTTTTGAGCCGCAACATGAAGATGGAATTACTTGCCGTCGTCACTTCGGTACTCAGACTGTACATGCTTTGAAGGATACTTCTATAGACATAGTAAATACAGACTGAGGCCGGTGTTCATAGTCGATTCTTATTTGTTGTCTTAAGAAGCAACGGCTCTGTGATTGGTTAAAAACACATCAAAAGTACACTTAAGATGATCTTAAATATAAGAACGGACTATGAATACCAGCCTGAGTGTCCCATTGAATAAGCTGAAGCTTGTGAAGAGAGAGAGAGAGAGAGAGGGGGGGGGGGATTTAAGAAGACTTTCTTTCTCTGTCTTCTCTTCTTGAGAAGAGAGAAGACTCGAAAGTCTTCTTAAATCTTCTCTGTCTCTCTCTTCACAAGCTTCAGCTTATTCAATGGGACGCTCAGTCTGTATTTACTATGTCTATGGATACTTTTGAAAACTTCAGCCATTTTTGACTCTCAGTTGTTGTACGACAGTCGCTTGTGTCAGTGGATGTTAGTATTTTCGTAGACATGGAAAAATCGAATATCGGGTCAAAATTCACGAATTGCAGTTCAAACTGATCGACCACCCCTCGTATTCACCAGATCTAGCCCCAGTGGCTTTTTCTGTTTCCTAAATTCCAAGTTTGGCTCGGAGGACAGAAATTTTCATCGTACGAGGAGGTCATAGCATTCCGTAGATGCCTATTTTGCGACCAACTATTATTCGAACGGGTTAAAGCGGTCGGAGCATCGCTGGATTAAGCGTGTCGACTTAAAAGGAGATTATGTAAAAATAAAAGCGAGTTTGACTGCAAAAAAAGGTTTCCATGTTAGGCTCAAAACTTTTCAACCCACCCTCGTACGTCAGAAATATAAAATTTTATTAATCGCCTCTTCTCAGGGCTTTGCTCTCTTCGTGACCCCGGGGTATTCTCATGTATCATAATTGTATTAACAAAGTGTAGTTAATAATGCATTAAATTACACTCCATAATGGAATAGAAAATTACGTATTCCATACGTTCTCCTCTTGCAAATAATTTGATTGTCACCGACTGCGATCCTATTGTAATTTTATCGACTACTCTTCACCATGTTTCGACCGATTGACGTAATTTTCTACCGCGGCTCCATTTTCTACCCCCACGTTCTCTCGACTGTACGCCGGGCTGACTTTGATTCCTTCAACGTCATTTTCTAATCGTCGCGTTACGGGATTGATCATATCATAGACCGGAAATTTAGTATCAAATTATAACCTTCCAATTCTAGCCCAGCGAGAAATGACTGATGACTTGACATCGACGCCGTCGTACTGACGTCGATTCGACATCAATTTGAGGATGTCGATATCGATTCGACATCGTTTCGGCATCGATCGGCGAGTCATTTTTCACTGGGAAATTACGTGGCAGTTTCGCCAACCGAACTCGAGGCACCCGTTTACGGCTCAACGTGAGAAACAGCTGCAAGTCACTTTTGCGATATCGCTGAAGGACGGCTCAAAGCGGGGCCGAAATGCCATTGTGCATTGTTAATCAACATTAAATATCGTTACTCCAAAAACCCACGCACTAATAACCGCGTTGTACTCTCAATGGCCATTATTAAATCCATTTTGTTAATTTCATTATCGAGAGAATCCTTTGTTATTTTTTTCCCTTTCTATAATTATACATTATATGTAATTAATACGGACGGTGTATCTTTCGATAGCTACGTTAGAGCGGAATTATCAAGAAACGTACGTTTCACGAAGTATTCAGTATCGACCACTTTAATATCATACACCGTGCACATCCCTCTCGCTATCCCTCAGGCCTTAAGGGGATCCTAAAGACGCCGGCGAACTCGATCAGTGTCGATATAAGAGACGGAATTAAAAACATCAATTATCGACATCTTTAATTCCAAGTTCTACTTTAGACCGGTATTCATAGCCCGTTCTTATATTTAAGATCATCTTAAGCGTACTCTTAATGTATTTCACAGAGCCGTATTAGCCGACTAAGAATACCGGCCTTAGATGTTTCCTCAGACCGGTATCAAGCAAAGTGAATAAAAAGTTAGTAAAATTTTTAATTTCCTTTTGTTTTTTTTATATAAAGTCGACCAGCATAGACTAGACTTTGCCGCGTACTTTAATTCCGCAAAAGAGTTTTGCATTTCTACGAAGCCAATTAAAAGATTACTTCTAACAAAGAACGTCGATAAAACAGACGGCTTTAGGATCCCCTTAATCGCCTCTCATTTCGAAGTCGTTCGCGTCACGCTGCCGCGATAGGCGTCTTGCAATTGATTACGAGGGCTATAAACGATCTCGCAGACGCGAGTTATCTTTAATCTCCGAGATCGGCTCGGCGCGGTCCGCGCCTTCGAGCGTCACGACGCGACGCGACACGTCAAACGAATCCGTCCCTCAACGGGGAACAGACCGGCGCGACGAGGCGAACGTTCGCCGCGTCGAAGAGAACGTTGCACAAGGCTTCTTTCATTCGCGCTGTAATGACTCCTTCACCGGCGATCTCGCGTTCTTTGGCCCCCGATCTGTCTTTCAATCGTCGGCGAGATTACGTTAAATTGAGCGAAGTGGCCGAGTCGGCTATTGCCCGGGAGCACTCTCAATGATAGCCGAGAGCACTCGACTTTCGCCGGCTTTCACGGCTTATAAATCCGCGCGGAGGCGCATACAGGGTGTCCCGTAATCCCGGCTTAACAACAAACTCGGGAGATCGGCCCCTCTCCCTCCGCGTTTCTGATTAATTAAAAGCGGGACCGAAACTTTTCGAGGGGGCGGAGGGGGGGGGCGTCGCGGGCACGAACGCGGGTTCGGCGGCGCGAAATGCTAAAATTGCGCGGCACTCGCCGCTAAGTGAAGGTCCATCATCGTTTATCACCGTGCAACCCTCGTCCTTCGCTCCTCCGTTTTAATCCCACATCTCTCGCGCCGCGATAAATCTCCCCGGCATACGGCATTCCGGCAGTATGCGAAACGCGAGCGGGGGCTTGCGAGAACCGCGGACGCGGTTCATTTATTTATTCCAGCGCCTCGCGCGCATCGAGGCGCAGCGTCCGCGAACGGGGACGGAACGCCGAGCAGGAATCCCTCTCGCCGGCGCGGCGCTCCAGTTTTCCTCGAGAAATCCACCCCGCGCGCGTTCTTTCAGCCGACACCCCCTTTCTTTTCAAGTCGCGCGCGCGCCGGAGATTGTAAGATTATCGCGATAGTCCACTTTTCGCCGGTACAAAAACCGGCGCCGCGGCGGCCTCCCTCCGCCTTTGCGGGAGCGAAATTAGAATTTTCTCTTTGACGCCGCAACACCGGAGGGGATTCTCATAAACGCGACATTTCGCGGGATCGGACGCGTATTTACGGTTCTTTTATCTCCCTCGCGGGACCACCACGCGGGGGAGGAGAGGAGCGCGAAACGCGCGTCTCTTCCGGTTTTAAAAGGGCGGGGCGATTCAATGCCCTCACCGATCGTTAAGACGATCCCTTACGCCGTACGGATGCGTGGATCCCCCTCCCCCCCCCCCACCGTAGCCGCGCATTCCCGCCTCGGGGGGCGACTCGTAACGTCGATCATTTATAAAAATGCCGTTCACGTAAAACTTCCCTCCCCAAAGCTATTTAACGACCGAGGTTGCCGTGGAAAAAGGAGGCGGAAATGGATTGAATTTCCGCGGAATAAGATTCGCGAACGCCTGTTACGTTGTATCAAACGAGCCGTAATGTTCCTCTCGGTATTCACCACCGCATCAATTGTAATTGAAGGATTTACGCCCCGCAAAATTGGATTGCCGGTTACGGCATCTGTCTCTGTGTGTCTGTGTGTGTGTGTGTGTGTATCGTGAACTGCATCGGAAGAGAAACGACTGCGGTGGAGATGCGTCTTTTGAACTATTGTCGCGCCCGGGAGAAAGAAAATGCCGGGCTGGACGTCCCGCAAGTGTCCAGGGTATCGATACGTCTCCTCGTTCAAACGTCGGTCACCCGGACGCGCGCCGCGAGTGTCCGCGATGACAACAGTCCCGTATACGAAAGCACCTCGCATTATCGCGACAAATACGCGCGTACGGGTATGAGGAGCCCCGCAGAAAAGCGTATTTCGTATAAAATGCCGATAAAAGCGCCGCGTTTTTCCGATCGCGCTTGTGCGCGCCGGCAAAACGGATTGCAGCAGGGACTGCATTTTGTGCGAGCCATTCCGAGATATTCGAAGGTATTGGGGGAGAAACTCGCGGGACTCCTAAGAAGGTTACTCTCCCGAGGAATGCACGATTGGCGGAAAAGAAAAGGCTCTCTCTCTCTCTCTCGCTCGCTCGCTCGCTCTCTTTCTCTCTTCATCCGAAAGCAACCGATGGTGATATAGGTATCGTCCTTGCGGGGCCGTGGGGTTACGATTCGACAGTACTTCGTTCGCCGTCTCGCGGAAAAAGGAGAGAGAGGCAGCTCGGATTTCCTCGAGGAAATACTGAAGCTGCCGCGCACTTTCGTCGAGGATCGTACGGGAGAATTGTCCAAGAAGTTTGCGATCGAAGGAACTTAAACGGGCGCGAGCTTTGCGCGAAACGAAATATCGCCACCGGAATACAAAATATTATGGGGAACGGTGCCAATCGCCGGGCTCGAGATGGATTCGCGACTCCGCGAGTGAGAGCTTCAAGTAGCAACAAAAAATAATGGACGCGCGCAAGGAAGACGTAGCTCGTTAATTATGGCGAATCTGTACAAGAAATAAGTCCCAAACATTCACCGACACCCCGTATATGTGTGGCGGCTTATGAATTATTTTGAGAAGAAACGCGCGTAGGGAGCTGACGCTTTTGGGAGCAATGGCCTCTCTGACAAAGTTCTCGTGTACACGTCGCGGAAGATCACATCTCCATTCCTAACGGTAACACGATGCTCTCCTGACTTATTAACGAGAACTTATTAGCTTAACTCCTGACTTAAGCAGCCGTCCTAACACGCGCAAATTTGCAAAGTGGATTCATCCGCGCGCTATAATTCGAGCGCGTAGCTGCATCGCCTAACAATAAACTCGGAGATGCAGTCAGACGTGATGTGGGTCCCATTGAAATTATTGTCAAAATCTCGCTCTGACATTTCCGAGCGGTTAACAAAAGAGAGTGCGCGACGAACAGTTTTCGCGGAGTTATCGAAAATTTATCGCCGCTATTAATCATTTTTTAAAAGAGAATTAATAAGAATTATCTCGCCCAACGGGACGCCCTGATTGTCGAACGCGATTCATCGCGTTGGAACGGCAGTTAATCTGGACGGCGCATAAATTAACACGCGCCGGCATGCAAGATGAATGCCCCTCCCCCATTCTTCAGGACGAAAATCGAGCATTTTCCATTATCCGACTCACCGATGCACCCGTGGGAAGTCTGCTCGTAGCCCGGCAGGCAAGTGATGGACAGGCTGTCCAAGATCGGCTGATCCTTCAGCTCCATAGCTTCCGCGCATCGATAGGAACCCGGGGTGTTAATGCACCCGTAGCGACACAGCTCCGTCTGAAGATCCGGCACCGAGCATTCGTCCACGTCTACGGGAAATGATCGCCATTTGTCAAACGTCTCCGACGCGTCTCCTACGGGGGCGTCGTCGCGGCGTGCGGGATCCCCGCGTGCAAAATCTGAATTGAGTGCGTTTGGCGCGGGCTCGGATTCGTCGCGAAATTTCAATCGTACGTCGGCCGACACTACGACTACAGAAGATTAAGATCTCTACATAGAATGCTACATAGTAAACTTGGAAAAAGAACATTTATAAAATCAATCTTCTGTACATTTCAATACTGCCATCCTAACCCTGCCGGAAATAATTCTACAAAATTCTACGTAAATTTAAAAAGTGTTATAAAAATCAACATGGAAATGCTAGAATTGGAACACTTTTGTTCAATGTTGTAATATTCTACGAGTAAGCAGACGTTTTAATTCTTTAAGATTGTGTTGTTTCTCAAATTTGTAAAACTAGTAAAGTTGAGAACATTGTAATTTGTGATACCATTTTGTAGATATTAAAAAAAATGAATGTTTCAACGAAGATATAAAAATTTCTATAAATTTCCATTTCAAGTCAATTTTTTGTACTTATTTATAGAATTTTTTCCACTGGGGAACCTAAAAAGCAGTATCTTCATTTTTTGGCCATTGTAGTCAACTCACTTTCTATGTTTCTTAGAGAACAATGGCCAAAAAATGGAGATACTGCTTTTTAGATTAGGACGGCAGAATAAGAGTCGGGGAAAATTTCAGAAATTGAAATGTTTTGAAAACGAGTAATAACGTACGAAAGAAGTGAAACAGGTCCTTTTGACTAACAGCTCTAGTATCAATGTCTAGGAGTTGTAAACGAAAATAGGGAAGCGCTATCGAATTGTGTACAGACGAGGTCGCCCGATCGATCGCCGACCTCGTCCAATTGTTCACCTTGACACGTCTTCCAGTCGTCCTCGAGCATGAAGCCGTCGGGGCACAGGCAAAACACCCGGCCCATCGTGGACAGACACGTGTGGGAGCACCCGGCGTTGTTAACGCTGCACGGACCCGTGTGCCTGTCACGCTCGCACGTGTGATTGTCGGCAGCCAGAGACGCGTCTCGCAAACCCTCGCACGAGCACTCGTATCCTCCTACGAGATTTCGACAGGTGTCCTGGCAGGGACCGTGACCGTTGTTCAGTAAACACTCGTTGATGTCTACGCAACAAACGTCGCGCGCTTAATCCGCCGCTAACTGTGCGATTTACTTTGGCGCACAGGCGTAATTAATCAACTCCATAAAACACTTTGATGATGTTTGAACAGGGCAATTACCGCTCCAGGATCGCTTTAATTGAGATAAACAGGTGGCGTTTACACGAAGAAAATGAGGTATCAAGATAGAAAATGGAAATTAAAATCAGACCGAAAGTAAAAATGTATAAGTGTCTAATATTTAAATATTCCAATGTTGTGAAGGCTAATATTTAAAGTCAAATTATGTAAACTGACGTAAAAAGGGGGAATTGGCGCTCGGCGCGGACAAAGTTTGTGCATAAAAATCTCCGGGAATTGCGTCCATTAATGATAATTACTGGCATGGCGAAATCGTGCTCACCGACGCATTTGCGGCCATCCAATCTGAATCCCTCGTAGCAGGAACAGACGGGACGCCCGTTAATTTCGTTGCAAACGTGCTCGCAGGATGCCTCGGCGCATACCCCGTTCGGGTTTTGCTTGATCTCGCACTTTGGCACCTGTCCGACCCACTGACGATTCCTGCAGACTAATCGGCTAGCCGAGGATACCATACGGTAGCCTGGCACACACTCGTAATCGGCTTCCAAATACCCGTGGCCCGGGCTCGAGGACCTATTATAATTGTGTCGTGCACGCGGCGAGTTATTTTTACGATAAAATTCTATTTTCTCAGGGAGGATCCCAAGCGTTAAATGGAAATCGAGATACATTTTAATTCTAATGCACGTCACCGGGGGGGGGGGGGAGGGGGGGAGCGCGTTTCGCCCTCGTTTTCAGATTTGGAATAAGTTTACCTTCGTCTATGAATTCTCGTTCGTCATCAACGTTACGTGTTTGTTAATTAGATAAGATACACGTTTGCTTCAGTTAACGTTCGCTTTAAATGCGATTTTAATCAAATAGAACTCGATTTGAGAATTATCTCGAAGAATTTGATTATTCAAAGTAATGTCAGTCCTTTCGGGAGATATCCCGTACGTGTTTACGTAAGCTACTTAGATCGTTAATTTCAAGACCGGGCATTTGCACTCTGCATATGCGATTATCGTACCGTCACTTTGATATTTTGAAACGTGTCGAATTCCAAGTTTTTATCCAATCATTTTTATTGCTTGTTAATTTGCGAAAAATTAATTTTGCTTCAGCGTCATTTTAATGCAAAAAAAGATTCGATTTGGCAAAATTGATTATTAAAATTAACGCCGTGCTTCCCAGGAGATACCTGGCGCACAATTCAGCTGGCGAACGTAAATCCAATTGACTCCGTTGAATCTTGGCTCCGTGATTACACCGAGCACTGAATTACAGTGATAAAGAACAGAAGAGCGCCTATATTTTACACACATTTGACCGTGCATTTTAAGTTAAACGTTTTCACGGGACAAGATCTTGTTCGATCTCATTGCTCCCAATGAAGAAATTATACGAGGCTAAACCGAGGCGAAAATATTCGACTCGGGTCGCGACGATTACAATGCCCTGTGCTAATTAACAAAGTATACTTATTGCGATCTATAGATAATTCGATCGAGGGGAAATTGATTCGAAAATGACATCGGAGGATCTGATTAAAATTAACGTCGGTCGCCCCGGGAGACACCTCGCGCATGGCTTACGGCAGCGCTCGTGTAAATCGTTGACACCGGGATTAGTACCGAGCATTGAATTATGGATGATAGAAGGTAGGAGAGCACTTACTTTACATATTTGATCAGCGCGTGGCGAGATAGAGGCGCCGGCAGGAACGTCCCGTTTATGCAGGATAAGTCCCCTTTCGTGCCGCCGTCGTCCTGCGTCGTTCCCGTCACGCCCGTGACTTCCGCGTTTCCGTCGCCGGTCTCCTCGGCGCTCTCCTCGGAATTAATTATCGGCTTCCTCGGCGGATGAGAGCCGGAAGCGCGACGGATCGGCGGCTCGCCGTGGCGCGGCAACGACAACGGCTTCAGCCGCGACGTCATGTACGCGTTGTAGTCCTTCAGGGTCCTCTCCAGCACCTCGTTCTCCAGATCCAGGATCGGCAGGTCCTCCTCGGTCCTCGAGTAGCCCAGCATCCTCTCGGCGTCGTAACGCGAGCCCCTGAAATCGATTTTACCCTCCGACGACGAGACGGCGGCGTCCGCGCTTGTCCCTTCTTCGCCCGACTCCGCGCCCCGTCCGACCGATTTCCTCGGAGGGGTATCGAAAATGCCGTCGTCCAAAATCAAGGGGTCCTTCAAGGCGGACTTGGAGATCTCCATTTCGAGCTGCTTGGAGAACTCCCTCTCCACCGTGTCGGCGTAAACGCCACGGCGCGGCGTCGTCCTTATCAGCCTCCGCGTCGTCCCGAGCGTCGGGCGACGCTCGAGACCCGACGACGTCGTCGTGTCGGTGGCCTCCGTCAACGAGGCGCGCTCGGGGGCGACGTTCGACGAGCCCTCGATCGTCGGCTCGGACGTGTTGCTGCCGGCGGGCTCGAGTCTCTCGCGGGTACGCCCGCCCAGGCCGTCGTGCGCCTTCCTCTTGCGCTTCGACGACCGTCGCGCGGCATCCTGCCGCCTGCTGTTCCGCCGCGTGTCCCTCCCGCTACCCCTGTTTCGCTCCTGCCTGTCCTTCTTTTTCCGCTTTCGCCGTTCCGCGCGGGACTTCCGCGCCTCCCGGCTCCTCGGCCGCGACTTGGAGAGAGGGTCGTTCCTCTTCCGCGGCGATCGATCCCGCTTGTCCGCTATCTCGTTCTCGCGACTGTCCTCGGCGATCGTCTCGTGCACGCGACCCTTGACACCGGGGTCCGCCGGCCCCTCCTTGCCCCTACGTCGCTTTTTGCGCGTCCGGCTGCCGAAGTTGCCCTCTTGCTGCTTGCTCAAGGTCGCTGTCGGGCAGATAGCGAGGGTAGCTCTTCAGCAACGTATCGATTTAATGTTAATTCTGTTCAAATTTTTATCCTATTCGTTGCTGCAAAAGTGAGATACAGTGAAAAAGGGCTAGCGCTGAGAATCGAAAGCAAAAGGTGAGGCGCCAACAGGAAGTTGTTACAAAGCCGTGCTAGAATTAGGTAAAAAATAAAAATTGGAGCGCCAACGGGAAGTTGTTACAAAGCCCTGCTAGAATTAGGTATAAAATAAAATTGGGGCAAGTAAAAGGAAACGCTAACGCGTGGAAATAACGCAAAGAAAAACAGGACGTAACGTAGGAGTATTACTCGAAAGAGAAAGCGGTCGACGCAAGTTAGACGCTGAGGAACGAGAAGAGGCGAGAGAGGATGGTCTGATGGAGGATGGCGATTTATTGTAAAATTTGGCGGCACAGTACGAGAAAGAGGCGCGAAACTTAGCGGTGCGATAGGAGGGGGATGGACAGCAGATCGGGATAACAAGAGGAGTGTTTGAGGTGTGACATTAAGAATTCAGACGTAGCAGAAGGAGTCGATCGGAGCTCTGGGGTATCGCGCCCGATTTAATAATCGGCAAAATGGCTGCCGGCCGAGTTGGACGAGACACGCGGGGATAAGACGCGTATCTGCGTCGACGTGAAAAATTTGGGGAACAACGCGATTCGCCCAGAAAACGGATATCGCGTCCTCCCCCTCTGCCGCGGACTGATTTACCCCGGTGTACACGTTTCCCGTTAACGTTGGAGAGAAAGAGAGACGATTTTACTCACTGACATTTACGTTTCGCCGAGGCGGAATTTTCGCACCATTTTCTGACAAAAGGAGGTGTTTGTCCCCGCGTTCATCGCCGCGGGCCTCCGCTTTCGCTTCCGCTTCCGTCTCCTCCGGCTTCTTGATAATGCCTCGCGACGAGAGCGTCCTTCTGTTTTCCTCGAGAGCCTCCATTCCCTCAAAAGATGCGTCCCGGCTGGCAGATAACAACAGTTACCTAACCATCTTTGCTCTCGCAAAAAACAAGGGACCTAAGAGACGCCGCTTAGTCTACTAAATAAATTATCGGTGGAACAAAGAGGACCATGTCGCGCAATTTCAACGTTTCAAGACTCTAAAAGACCACTTTAGTCGGAATTTATTCTAAGAGAGGCCGAGGTATTTTTACGTTTACGTAGATTCGTGTGGCTTACTTGCTTGAAAAAAAAAAGGGAGGAAAATAATAAGACGTCGAATATATGTACAATATATGACACGGAAAGAAAAATGTAGCTGCCGTAGCCCAAAAGCTGCATGTGGCAACTGAATTTCAGTTGTAAAATGTGGACAGCTAATATTTAGTTGTGATAGCTAGATATTTTGCTACTGCGCCTATTAGATGGGACAGCAAACCGTTTGCTGTGCGATATACTTATAATAAGCGATTATACTTCAACAAATGACAGACCTGAGATTTCGCGCGCTCAGGCACGGCGACAGAACAAGTGACAAAAGTGTTCTGTACCTGAGCGCGCGAAATCGCAGGCCTATCATTTGTTGAAATATAATCGCTTGTCATTTAAAAGCTATTATCGACATTTTTGTATTAGACTTTTCGTCTTGAAATTGTCTAAAGAATCTGCGATTAAAAGGATATCCGATGGTTTTAGTACACCCTGAACAGCGTGGACATAAATACAAGCTGCACATATTTAAAAGGAATTCCATCGGCGATTGTAAATCTTCCCCTACGTTAACGTTACGTAATTAATTCGTCGAGAGTTGGCGGGGGTTTCGAGACGGCGCTTCTTTGACGCTACCGTTTCGATAAACCTTTGCGATTCTGAGCTATAATTACAGCGTAATTCTATTGAGGGATTCTCTTGTGATATCCGAGCGGATGTGCAGTTTTATACGAGCGAAAGAGCCGCGCGTCATCGTGAATCGAGAGTCGAGAGCGCCGCTGGATCCTCCTCGCGAAGAGTCTCGTTTCTCGCGTCTCTTCTGCATCGCGTTCCGTCCGGAAGGAAGGTTCGACGAAAAGCGGTAGCTCTCACGGCCCCGGGGAGATCTCGTCGATACTTTACCTATACTGACGATGGGTTTCCAAAGTGTGCGAACCGTCGCCGGCACGATCCGATCCCATCCTGTCCCCGGACGTGCCGCGTGCCCCGGCATTTTGGCAGAATCCTGCGAACGCGAGCGAACTCGATCTTAGGGGCTCGATTGGCCGTGGCGGGAAAATAAGACGACGAGACAGACAGGGGAGGGTGCGTCGGGTGCGGGGGGAGGCCGTCTCTTCCCGCGACTGCATCTCCGCGGGCGATGCAGCCAGCGAGGCGAAAATGCGGAAGTTCCATTGTGAAGTTTGCCGGAGCCTCGCGCACACTTGTGCCGCGAGTTCGGTCGAAACTTGGACTGTTACCGCAATGAAACTACGCCACGCGGAGCCACGGAAGTCATCGGTCCCCCGCCCGTCATTTCGCTCCGTCGAGCGAACCGCCCGTCGTCGATATGGAAATTCTTTAATGCGCGGTGATGGCGATAAAATCGAGTTGATGGAAAACGGGCGAGGGAGGAGGAAGAAGGACGGGCGGGCGCGGTCTCTTAAAGGACGAGGGAGAAATATCTTAATTTCTCGGAGGATGTTCTCTTTAGACGCCTCCAAGACGCCCTACGGATTCTTTTTTCTTTTTATTTTCTTTTTTTTTGGAGAATGCAACCGGCGCCGCTGAATGTAAAGGACCCTTTGCGAATCTCTTTCGAAGGTAGCGCACGGAAGCAATTTTAAGCGATAACATTTTTTCGCCCACTCACTTTAGCGAGTTCTCTCTCAATGCACGATCGCGATTTCTCGCTCGCGAGCTATAATGTGGATTTCGGCGCGCTAACGAAGGGATGCCTATGGGATGCCCGGAAAACTTGCACGGTAGATTATACTCGAAACTTTTACGAGGCTCTCGATTCGAGAAGAGGCGGAACCGGCCGCATTTTCCGCCCGCCGTCGTCGAAGAAAGCTCGTCGAGCGAAGCATCCTTGACTCTAATCTAGGCGATATCAAGTGGCAATTGGTATAATCCAGCGATAATCGACTTTCTCCGTTGTTACCGCTGTATCTGAAATCGTTGCGAACGAATGCAGGTGCCCGCCCGAGAGGTACCACGGCAGAGATTATTCCACCGAGAGAGATTTCATTCGAGTATTTTGCGTCTGTACACGGTAAAAAGCATAATGTTAACATTTTCCGCATATCCCGAAAAGTCTGCTCTAAATTTTAAGTTAAAATAACATTCACCGCGTGCGTTACTTTTTGACAAATTGTACATGTTAATTAATTAACGCTGTACTCCGCATTTATGTTTATGTTCTTTTAAGTGCGATGTAATAAAAACAGGCAGGATGAGTAAACCGTACGAATAGTTACAAATTAGAATAGTTTAAGTGATTTTTAAGAAATCGATATTACATGTTTCGGTTGATTTTGTGAAATGGTCGTGTTAAGAGGATCCTAAAGTCTGTTTTACTAACGCATTCGAATGTAGTTTTTGCGCCGGTAAATCTTTTGTTAGCTTTTATGCACAAAATAATACCAGGATATTTAAGTTGCGGACCGCATAGCAAAACATTTTCATACTTAAAACACTCAGGTCAGAAGTCTAATGAAAAAGAAATTGCTATTTGAAATTTTCATTTTTTTTAATCGTGAACGATTTGAAATTTTTTGACTTTATAAAATTACAAAATTCTTCTTTTTCATTAAACCTCTGACCTGAGTGTTCATGTATGGAAATGTTCTGCTATGCGGTCCGCAACGTATCCTGGTATTATTTTGTGCATAAAAGCTAATAAAAAGAGATTTACCAGCGAAAAACTATATTCGAATGTGTCAGTAAAACAGACTTTAGGATCCTCTTAACACAACGTTTTCAAGCACCCATACTAACCGCTCCTTCGTGCAGGAGCCACCTTAAATATTATACATGTGCACGAAATTGAGATTTTATATTATTAGATTTATAATTCAACGTAGCGTAATTGAATTTGTACTATGGTAACGCGATGTATGAAATAAAAATTGAATTTATATAATTAACATAACATATTAATTTAATATATACGTATATTTCCGATTCAAACGTGTCTCGCGTTACACATAGTATTTGAAGTTGCAAGCAAAATCCCACCCTGAATCCTGACACAAATTATAAATAATTAAAAATCTACGAGATATCTAGGAATTGATTTAGCGAAATTGTAATAAATTTATACACTCCTCGATATTCGCAATCGTTACCTCCGGGAGCATCCAATCGCTCCAATTGCCTTTCGGCGTGCTATCGGAGAAATATGAAAGAACAGAATACATACGCGCGCGCACGCGCGACAAAGGGGAAGTGAAGAGAACTGTTCCAACTCTAGAAACAATTAAAGCGAGCAACTAAGCTTCGCCTTAGGCAGCAGAGAGTAATTCGTTCGTTTCTCCATCGTAATAAGCGGCCGACCAGGGTGGTGATTCTGTCGCGAAAGTTTAATTAAATTCAATCGGCGGTAAACGACGTCCGTATAATATATGTATATTTCATTGAGGGGAAAACCGCCCCTGCTCCCCCGATTTTTATCATTACGGCCAACCGAAACGCGAGTGCATAAAGAATCGCGCGGCTAATATACACTCGCGATTTACACGTGTTTACGCATCCGCACCACCGACTGCAAATACAGCGGTTTCGGCGGGGAGGGGGAGGGTCGGGCCTGGATTTGATGCTTTAACGGCCGCCTAAATCAGCAATCGGGACGCTTGTGTGTTTCACGTTTATTTTCACATTGCCCCGACAAGAATAACATAATGTATGACACATTATGCCGGCGCACGGGCGTGAATAAATGAGTACATTTCGGCGAGCGGCGCGCGCGCCGGCAATTTTTCATTCGCCCCGCTCGCGCGCGAGCATGCACACACGTACGGCGGCGGTCGTTCCCGGCGCGACATTCCGCGTCTGTAATATTCACGGGTCATCACCTTTAAAGTTACATACGGGTTTTCGCCGCGCCAACGGCGGCGCGGTCCAGGACCCGGCGATGCGAATCCGACGAGGCGGCGAGCCTGGCGCCGGGAGATACTCCTTCTCGTCCACACCGTCGTCGCGGGGGGAGGCGAATCTGAATTTCGGATCGCGCGGACGATCAATTTTTGAGCGATCTCCGCGAGACACGGGGGAAACGGAGACCGGGAACGGCCGGAATAATTTCCGAATCGAGACGCATAATCGCGGTGCGCTTTGAATAACTCGGTGTAACGCGCGAGAGGGAGAGACACAGAGACAGAGAGAGAGAGAGAGAGAGAGAGAGACCTTGGGAAACTGCCTGCTCTCGGAATTTCGATAAGCGGTTCGCCGGCGACACCTGGGGAAACCGCTTATCGTTCACCTGCGATAAGCTCGGCATCACGGGGGAATTTCGCCATCAGCTCGTATCGCGCTGATGCGCGATGCCGAGCCGTGGCCCCGTCGTTGATCCCTTGTCAATTTTCGCTCACGACACACGACGCTGGGGACGACGAGATTACCTCCGGTAATGTTGCATCGCCAATCGAACGAAATGAATTTCCGGAGCGCCGGGGCTCGGCCAATAGGACCTCCCTCTCTCTCTCTCTCTCTCTCTCTCTCTCTCTCTCTGTCTCTCTTCCCCCCTCGCTCGCTTTACCTCGTAAAAGGATAAATAATCCCTCTCCAAAGAATATTCCCGGCGATCGATGAAAAACGGCGCGGCGCGCTTCCTATAATTATTCCACATTATGCACTAAGCCCTCGCCCCTTCGGCGGAATAATTCATTGAGCGTTTGACGGCTGCCTACGGAGACGATTATGAGAAAAACCGATTACGAGGAGATTACGTTACGTCATAACTGTGAATCGCGGGTCTTGCACGAGAGAGAGAGAGAGAGAGAGAGAGAGAGAGTTATTCGTAGGAATGGTTATGAATTACACGAATCTCAAGTATATTTTCCGCCTCGTCCCCGCGAGATGATGTATCGCGTTTATGCGACTGCTATTATTTGGATAGTTGTTTTAAGTAATAAAGCGTAACGCTCTCGCGTCGCACAGAGACGCCATCGCCGAGAGCGACGCGAAAATACGCGGATACGTTTCAGCCGTGCTCCAAATGTTTAGACCTTTCTCAAATGCGTTTTCGAGTTTTATGCAAACGTCACGGCGATATTTATAAATGATATTACTCCATTTAAGCCGTAAGCGGAGCACGCTAAAACGAGTAAAAAGTGCAGTAGAAACAGTATACATGCGTTTCATCCCCCGTAAATCTTGCGCCATTTTGTTAATCCTGTTCTGCGCGGAGAATATGCAACGACGTAATTACGTGCGAATGTACCAACCGCGCGAACAACCGCATAAATCGTAAACGAGTTAAGTGGTGAAGTTAGATTGCCCGGTGCTCATTGTTTTTTCATTGTTTAAGTGGATCACATATACGTGGAGGCCCGGAGAAAGGGAAGGAGGGCACGAGGGAGGGAGAGAGAAAGAGAAATCCACTTAATGTTAATTCGTAAATCTGCTAATACGCGTCCAGCGGCAAAACTAATTACATCGCGCTATAGAAAGACGCTGAAGCAGGGAGAGAGCCGGGCTGGGCATTTCATTGTGATTGCACCGTCCACAATGCATCGTGAAAATTAACAGACCGCGGCCTCAAGTCACTCGCGGCTCGCAGAGGGGAAGCTGAGAACGCGAGTTTCCCCGTCGCGCGACGACGACATTTCTCCCGGCGAGATGTAACCGACTATTTTTCACTTTTAAGATACGGGCCATCGGGCGGAAGAGGTGCGGTATTAAGGAGGCATATTCCTCGCGCCCTAAGGAATGAAAATACGAAAGGATTTTACGTGAGATAGCCGCTCTATTACGCCGTTCCTCTCCATTCCGCCGCGGAGCGGACGGAAGAGGGACGTCGCGCGGGGAGGCGCGTTCCCCGCCCGCACGAAAGAATGAACGTACAAAAGGATTTAATGTAAAATAAGCCGCTCTATTACGTCGTTCTTCTCCATCCCGTCGCGGAGGTAGGAATCTTCGCGCGCGAGAGATCCCGAGGGTCCTCCGCCGAAAAGGAATTCGCCGTTCTTGGGATGTACGATTTATCACTGACTCGTACCACTGCTCCGCGCGACGCGACCCTTTTCGATTAACAGATAGCACCTAATTGCGCGATAATTCTCGCGTGTTTTCTACAAGACAATGTAATCTCGCCGACGAAATAAGACAATCCGGAAACGGAATCTCGGTCGGCCGATTCCGGACGGGAATTTGTATAACGCGGTTTTGAAAAACCACGAGACACGAACATTTGCATATTATTACGGTCCCCTAAACGTTCTTTATTCATAGCCCCGTCGCTTCTTAAAATACGATGCAAACGTCTTGTCTCGGTTTTTAAGCTTTATCTCGGACGCGCGCGCGCGCGGGACGTGGACGTATTTCTCTTTTTTTACTCTCTATTCTACAGGCGCGTCATATAAATTAAAATGCAGACACAGGCTGACGTGCTCAAGATTGAATCATCTTGCATTTTTCCAAGATTGATCACTGAATTGATTACCATTCGCAAAAAAATTAGTTGACATAGCCAGTAATTAATTCATTAATTCTGTGTATATATGTATATGTATATGTATATATTATATATATACCGGCTAGTCTTAAAAAAAAACTGTTCACTGAATGGCGTAATTAACGTATGTTATTATAATTACATATTGATGTGTGTTCTTAATTAACGTAATTTATAATAATTTAAGTAATTTACACAATAACAGCTAATTATTACTAAAAGAGGCAGAATTAATAATTTAATTCGATAATATAGCTAAAAATATTTATGATTGTAAATTATTTATATATGTACGTATATAATTGAAAGTTATTCGATTTAATTGTTTACTACGCGAATTTTATTTAACGAATCAATAACGGCACGAAATGTCGAGCAAAGATTATCCCATAAATATTAAATATTAAATATTCATATCAATTACATATGCATTAGATAAATATGTTACTTTATACCAAGTTGCATATGGAATGAAACTTTGAACCGGGGACCCGTTTACGAGTAACAATAACAAAAAATGATATCCCGATGTCCAAGAGATATCTCTCCGAGAAAAGAAATTGAAGTACCTTTCTGTCGGGGTCCAAAATGGAAAAAAAAAGATTAAAAATCGCACTCACCAAGCGGCAGAGCAGTCGCCACGAGAAACAAGACGGCACAGGCGAGCCTCGCGTGGCTCGCACGTTTCTCGATGCACATAACGCGTCGTCGTTCACACCGGCATCCGAATACTCGTACCGTGTCGCGCGGCCGCTCGCGTGGCTCTGAGTGTGCCTCCTCGTTAGATTTCGAGTTTCGAAACGCGCCTCCCCTCCCGCCCACCTGCGTTCTCGCTTTCTCTCTCTCTCTCTCTCTCTCTCTCTCTCTCGTCCGCTTCAGTTTAGTCCCGCGCATCGCGGGACTCGCGCGCAGCTCCCGGATGCTGCGAGCGGTCCAGCGAGGCGCCTGCTCGATGGCAACCCGTTCTACAACCTCGCGTGCTATCCGCGTTTGGCGCCACTCGCCGGAGATCGCAGGGATAGCTCTTACCATGGGGGGAAAGATTACTTTACAGATCCCTTCTTGCCGATCGCTCCACGAGCAGGAAGATTCAAATTATTCGGAATGTTGCGTGGGAAGATGTGAAAGCGAAAAATAAGAAGAGTCTATGAAAATTAAGGAATCAACAATTCACGCGTCGCAAACAACCTCGCGCATCCCAGTATCATATGCTTAATAATCATTCGAACATATCTAATTGCTTACAATCGATTTAAAAAGCTCGACGATAGTCGGGAAGAGCGCAGGCGCGAAGCCTCTCTTTACAAAGCGTTAGTTTGAACTCGAACTTTAGAGTTGCTATCGCAAAAGAAAGGTCAAGAATGCTCCGATCCGTTTCCCAGCCAGAACGTTGATGTCGATTAGATGTCTAATAGATGTCGGGGATGTCTAATAGATGTCCAAAGGCGGGTCCAGACATCGTATCACCGTATCGTATCGTGATCGCGTATCATGAACAGCTAAGGCCCGGTTGCACCAACGTCACGTAATTTTAACTGTAGCTTAATTCACTCTTTGTCGCTTTCCAACTGTTTCCCTTAGAAAGAGACAAAGAGTGAAATAAGCTAAAGTTAAATCTAAGCGACGTTGGTGCAACCAGGCTGAAGTGTGGACGGTGCGCCGTATCCGAATACAAGTATGATCCACTTGGAGTCGGTATTTTACCGAAACATCAAAGAAATGATACGTGATACGGATACTGTCAGTGTAGACGCGTTTTCGATCCTGACCACTCCATCTGACAAGGCAGCATCGCTATTCAGTCGCGTTGCTTCGTGTCCAGCGGTTGCTTGATGTCAGAATGGAGTGGTCGCAAGATAAAATAATTGATTTAATAAATATATATATATATATATATATAAAGAAAAATCTATTCTTTGGAGTGTAACAAATCCGCATCATTTTAATCGGTTAAAAAAATGATGCATGGGAGGAAATCGCGCGTGACACTGGAAGATCGGTCGAGCATTGCAAAAAGAAGATGGAATATCTTCTTTCTGCTTTAAGACAACGTGAAATGATACGAACTGTACCAGGTGGAAAACTAAAAAAAAAGATACGGATAAATGATACGGATACGAGCTGAAAACAACACCTTGCCGTATCATCATAATCAGCGTATCCGTATCATGATAAAAGGCGATCACGATACGATACGGTGATACGACACATGTCTGGACCCGCCTTAACAGACGTCTGTTGGACGTCGAATCGACATGATGTTCTGCCTGGGTTTGAGTTTTTTAAAAAAAAGGAATAGCTAAGACTAATCCCAGTAAACACCAAGTAACAGTTACATAACACCACGTGTCCTGCTCAACGAGGTAAATGTTATATAACATGCGTGTTATATAGCATTTACCTCGTTGAGTAGGACATTATAATATTGATGTCACGTAACTGTTATTCAACAGTCTTGTGAGTCTCCGCACGATCTCTACACCGGTGAGCCCGCAATAGTTTCACCTGTCGCTATTTACGGTCGCCTATGAGAGAGTGAGGACTATTCGTCGCTGGCACGTGCTTACGATCGCCACGTTTCCGTGATTATCGCGCTCTCATTTGCGCGACAGGCGTGTTCTGTGGCGCAGGAGGAATTGTTTTCGACAAGGATAAACGTGTGAGGAAAGTAAGAATTTGAAACCAACCTTTTTTCCCTCGTGAATCCCGCGCTCTAGCGTATATGCACGCCTGCATGTGCATACGCGTGGCTGGACGTCCACATGCGCGGTTGTCCTCGCCGTCGCCTCGACCTAGCTCCTGTAGCACCCTCGGATATCGATCCCCCGGCGCGTTCGCGCGTTTCGAACGACGCAAGCCCGAGTTTAAGCTCGAGTACAAGTCACCCTCCCGGCGAAGCTAGTTCATGCCCGGCGCACCGCCTCACCCCCGGCTGCATATCCTCTCCCTCCGTCCTTCCTCTTCCTCTCTCTTTCTCTCTCTCTCTCCCGCTCCCTCTCCACTCCTTTCGTCCTCGTGAACAGGAGGCACGGCAATCGGGCAAGATGAGCGACCAGGAGGATCTGGATTATTACATCATGTTCCCGTCGTTCCCGCCGTCCCCGAAGGACCCGACGTTGACCACAGCCGGACAGGATCAGCGCGAGGAGTTCGTGTTCGTGTACGAGGAGGATAAGCGGCCGGTCGTGATCCTGCTAGGATGGGCCGGCTGTCAGGACCGATATCTAGCCAAATACAGCTCGATCTACGAGGAGAAGAGGTAATCCGAGCCGCTGATCTCGCGTGAAACTGGTACCGCGTGCGATCCAGCTGATCAAGCTCCTCGGAAGGTCGGCAGTCATTCGCGCTGAAAACGCCACGGTTCTGCCTAGGTTCTCCAAGTTATTCGCGTGCGCACCGGGTGCGCATTTCATTAAATGGCGTAGAATCCGCGAGAACGATTTTTTTTTTACGGAAAAACGGAAATGCCTCGACTCGTCATACCGGGTCGTCGCGCGAGTCCCATTATTTTTACGCGATCTGTAATACACGTTGAAACTGTGGGACCGGATTCAGTTTCTAATTTTACGTGTCGTCTAACGCGGGGTCGGGGACATGTCTGCGGGGTCGGAAATACCGTGGTGCTCCATTTTTTTTTGTTTCATGAATATAAACGACGCGTCGGACGCGCGCGTGTCAAACTGACAAATTCGATCGCGTACGGGCGACCCGTGTCGTCCAACGGCGCGCTTGTAACGCAATTAATCCCCCGGGTTGATCGTTAATCCCCCGCCGTTATTGCGTCCCCGCAGCTGCATCACGCTGCGTTACACGGCGCCGGTGGAGTGCCTGTTCTGGCGCCGGGACAAGATGCCTTACATCGGCAAGCGGCTGCTGCAGGTGATCACGGACAACCGGCTGGACGAGCACCCGATATTCTTCCACGTCTTCAGCAACGGCGGCGCCTTTCTCTATCAGCACGTCAGCCTCGCGATGCAGAGGGCCAACACGCCGTTCAAGGTAGACGACTCACGGGTAGAACAATGACATGAAAGAGATGTCGACATGACGTTAATATAAAATGATGAACAAAGTCATAATAACGTCATCAGTTTTATGTGTCCTACCTGAACTCGACGCAGCGAAAATCGTCGCGCCTCTCTGCGCTGTGGTCTGCGATTCGGACTTATCTGCAATTCAGGAACAGAATGCTGTTTACAATGCAAGTAGTTGTGTAATGAGAGAAACAATGGAGAAATACAAACAAGTTAGAATTCTCAAATATAGATATTCTGTACTTTTGAAAGCAGACGCAAATTGCAGAGTCTAAAACGGAGAGTGCACAGAGCGATCGTCATCTTTACACTTTGATTTGCTGTCTTTATATGAGAATCTCTGACTGGAATCGCAGGTCAGGGGGGTGATATTCGACAGCGCGCCCGGCGAGAGGAGATTGACGGCGCTTTTTAAGGCGATCAGCGCGATTATCGGCGGACATCCCCTCACGAACTTGCCGATGTCGTTCGTCATCACGTTCTTCCTCTCCGTACTCTGGTTCTTCGAGGTAAATGAACAGCGCATTGGCGTTCTACGATCCTCATTGTCTCACGACCATTAGCGGACCGTGAAACGATCGTAATCTTCATTAATTTCCGTACGCGACACGATCTCGCCGCAACGAGACGTTTGTTAGCGCGGCGGATCCATATCACGTCCATAGATCGGATCATTTCAAAGCTATACCGACGTAGTACAGTTTATATGTCGGTTTATGATCGTCAGGTAATTGCGCAGGCTTTCAGCAGAACGCCTATTCAAACGAACCCGATCGCCCTCGCCGAGGAAGCCTATTCCTGGCCTCAGTTGTTCCTGTACTCCAACAGCGACACTCTGATCCCGGCGTCTGTAAGTTCCCACTTATTTTTTTACGCTAATTCCGCAGCGATTAGTTGGACTTTTTAAGTGACTCTTGGTACAATCTATCATGAGATAGAATACTAATATCGAATAGCAGAGTTTCTGTTAAATTAATAAGCATCGTCAGTTGATTCCACCATTTATTGTCCTTGGAGCGAAGTCTGTTTGGCGGAAAATTCATTGTTGAATTGTGTAATCGTTGCGAGAAAAGACTTACGAGATTGAATTTGGGCGTTGAAAACCTGCTGTCTCATAGTAGAAATCTATCTCATGATAGAGGGCTTCCCTCTAAATGCTTAGTTTTTATCGATGACTGACAATTGAGAGTATATCATCATTATTAACGTATCCTAGATAATGAGAGGAACCTTGTTATAAGAGGGGTTCATGAATATCTGTCTCGACAGGACGTCGAGAAGTTCGCCAGCCGGCGGGCCGAGCGGGGTGTACGGGTGCAGCTCGTCCTGTTCACCAATTCGCCGCACGTCAAGCACTACACGACCTACCGCGACGTCTACGTCAACACCGTGTGCAGCTTCATTCACGAATGCCTGATCTCGCCGAGTCCGTCGAGGGGCCTGCTGTCGCCCCTGGACCACGGCGACGATCTCGACTCCCAGAGCTACGACGCGCCACCAGGTCTCACCAAGCGCGTCGTGCTGCCTCAGGAGGCCAGCAAGCAGCAGAACTAGTCTGGGAGTCCGGAAGACGATAAATAGGGTAGAATAGTCGCCCAGCGGCAACGCGGGTGCCAGGCATAAAGGGAGAGAGGATCGATGATCAATTATTACGTACCGCATTTTCGAGACTAACAGGTCTACGAAGAAAGGAGTGAATTCGAAGGGAAGCGCCGGGAATCGGTTTTACGCAATTAGGATCTCCCAATCCCCCGTAATTGGAAATTGGAACGTCAGCTGCTCAATTCTTTCCACCCCCGACTTTTCCTTGTATTCTCGTCTTTTCATCGCAATGCAGAGAATCGCATAATAGGATGGGCAACTTCTTTATTGGAGCTGAAGTGAGCCAGGGGGAAGCGTTGCGACTGAAACCAGAGAAGAATCTGAACACTTTTCCGGGCAGTTCCCGATTTCGAGCGCGTGCGGGAGATCGAAATTTCGCAGAGCAAGTGTCTCGCGACTCTTTCAATTCACTCGTTTCACATGGTATAAAGAGGCGATGCCCGAGATGCTGGAAACGGTGCTACGTTCGTTAAATGTACAGAGCTGTTTTATATGAAGTTGATAATCGTTTTCGGGTTGAAAGTTACACTCGACTGAAAATGTCGATTTTCTATGAGCCGAGCGGGAGAGCAGACACACGGTGGCGTAAGAGTTTCCAAATTGGATCTCGAACTACTTTGGTGCACTTAGACTCGTACGAGTCCAAAAATATGAAGATTTCTACTAAAGCTTATCTCAATTCTACTTTGGCGCCTGCATTTATGTTTCTTTTTCTATATACAACTCGAATGTCATATAAACACGCACACATCTATTCGCGCGTTGCTTCCTGCAAATCGAAAGTTCTGAATTTTAATCAAGTTTGACGCAATTACCAGTGGGCCAGAACCCCAGGAGATTCCTGGACGACTTAAGTGCACTGTTTGCGGCATCGTAAGCCTTTTCAAAATTTCACCGATAATCTCCACATCCTCTCTCTCTCTCTCTCTTTCCTTTGCCTCAGTGTCCTCTTACGTTATCCCTGTCGCAGCTTGATTCTTCCTTCGTACTCTTTCGTCGTTTCTTCCGCCATCGCGTGTCCGAGCTTTAGAAGCTCGCGAGCTCGTAGACACGAATGCATCCTCTGTACAATAATCTGGACGAGCGATCTCTCGCTTGCCGGACGGTTTTGTGCCGTCCTCCGAGAACGAAGGCTTCGAGGACTAATTGCAAGAGAGATTTCTAGGACGGGGTGGGGTGCGTTTGATAGAAAATCGTACGCAATATCGCGCAATGTGTTTACCGCTTACGCTCGTGCTCTTTCCTACGCCGCGGGACAAGGAACCCGCGCAAGAATCAAGCTGGACTTGATTTAGCTTACGCAACTCACGACTCGAATGCATGGCATTTAATCGATTCGTAAAAGGAAAACACAGGATTTCTCCTTGTGTCTGGAATTATATCAGTGATAAATTTTCGAGAACGCTCGCCACTCGAGCGTATAGTTCTGTATCGTTAAAACATGTCTTTACATATATATATACATATATATATTTAAAAATAAATATATTTTGATCTGTCGATTAGTTATACGAATAAAGACTGATAAATAAAGCTGCAGACTGTTAATTTTTATCAAACGTATGAACGTGTATTCGCTTCATCGACAATGTTTCAGCGGCTTTCTTTTCTTGAAATTGGTATCGATCTCGATATTTTTTTTTTATGATCAAACATAAAGTTGAGAAGGTTATTGTCAATGCACAACACATAGTCTGCGGGTTTTTCTCCTTTTCATCCAAGCGCCGCTTGGCTTTTAATTTGCTAAAAATATACATTTATATATGAAAAGATAATATATATTTTTGATCTATCTAAAAGGCAGACCGTATATAGTATCGAGAAGTGCCATCTGAAAAAGAATTCAGAAGAAGGCGCATCGAGGATCAAAGCGAATCGTCTCTAATCGTTCCATATTCTCGCTATGTGCTATCCCCCTTCGCCGCGACGAATCTAAACACTGTCCGTTCAAAGACACAAAATTGCGAGGAGTATAATAGAATTAATGCCCTGTCCGTTTTCGTGGACAAAGCAGAACGAGAAGAGCAGGAGAAGGCATTGCCGGAGCATGTGCCAGACAGACCGTGGGGCAAATTAGCTGCTCTCTCCGGAACGAAGTAGGCGAAAGAGTTGGTGTACGTTTAAGCACATACGTAATTGCGTGTGAATTGATTTGCAGTATCGTTAAGAAGTTGCGCCAGTTCAATCGAAGGAAGGCCACAAAGACGGCTGATTGCGACGGTTCTCCGTTGGACAAGAATGGAAATAAGCGATGCCCTGAAGAATATATTTGCATGGATGTTTATGCAAAGTAAAATTTTTATCTTCTCTCTTGTACTTCGTGAACGAAGTAGCGTCGACGTGTATGTACCTAAAATCTTTCAATCTATGCAGAACGCGCCTCGCTAAAGTCAATGCCAAAGGCGAGAGATTACCAGACTTTCCGCGAAATCAGTTTAACAAATTGAACGGCAGCCGAAAATCACAAGTCAATACTGTTCCGAATAGAATCGAAGCAAAACCCTCTAACCAGAACATCCTGGGAGCTAAAGTAAAACGCGACATCGTACGTTTCCCCGTTACTCGGGAGTTCATTTAAATGCAATCGAGGTCCTAAGTGACATACAATTAATATCTCGCGGCCAAGAAATATGACTTGCATTGTTGTAACAACGTGTCTTTCCCCGACTTATTTCGCGAATGCCGGCTACAGAATTGCTAATCGAATGCTAATAAATTCCGAGACAGATAGCGGAAAACGTAACGAAGCAGGGGAAAAAGTTGCATCCCGTGAAAAGAATTTCAGCGACGAGCAATTTCGTCTATGAATTTCATCCGTTCGCAAATGCCGAGCAGTCACGTCCGTTAACGTCGCAGACACACTTGTGGCGTACGAATAGCTCTGAGCAAACACCGCCTCATTTTAAAACAGGTGCGAAGCTAATTAAGCTCAACATAAGGTCTCTTTGCGTCGCACCGATTACTCCACTTGGGTTTCCCGATTACGCGTTTTAAGACACGCATAATCGGTGGAAACGCAAGCAAAAGTATCTCGATATTAACGAACAAGAAGTATCCAACTGTTCCAAGCAAACTAATTTAGCAACACCCTGTTATCTTATATTAGGAGCCTTCCTCTAACTTTCCTCTAATATCAACGTTGCGTAACTATCGGTTGGTGTTTGCTGGGTGTACTTTTTGCTCGTGTTAATATTAATTTATTATACACAGACACGTCGTTCGGGAAATCGGCGTTAAATCACAACGCGGACCTTGCGAGGCGGAAGTCGTCCGCCGTCTTGCCGGAACTGAATTCGCGAGCAGTTGATCCAGACTCGAGCGTAACGAGTTCTTCCCCAACGAAAAATACTTGCCTACCGTCACTTGGCAAGGGGAACCCGACGAGGACACTAAGCGAGCAAGCTGACAACGAGTGTAAATTAAACCTTTACTCCGTTCACTTTGAAACAAATTTTGTTAAATTTTATGTTTGTTACGCCGGATTATAAAGTGACATTTCTGTCGTTTTAGACGGGCGAAGCGATATAGACCGCGAAGTGGAAAATGTCAAGTCTGCATGGCAAATGTTACGGGGGGAAAAATGCTGGACGAGGGGCAAAGAACGCACTAGCAGTGCCCGAACGAAAAAATTGTACGAGATGTTAGAGAAGATGACGTGCGAGATCGACCGAGTTCAGAGAAATTATACGGATCCCAGGGCGAATCCTTATTTGCGCAGAAGCGCGACTAATGTCCTGAGGCAGGGCGACAAGCCGAACTTACGAGAAGAAGCCGAAGTAGCGAGAAGCGTAATCTTTCCCGACAGAAAGGCCAGGACCAAATCGGCCGGCACTTGTCTGAGAAACGTCGACAGCGAAATTATTGGGAAGAACATGGCGAGGGTACGATTCGACGAAGCTGCGGAGTTTGATGCGGAAAAATTACTTCGACCGAAATACACTGCGAAAAAGCGATCTATACACACTGATACGCACGAGCACGGTATCGCCAATGACGTTAGATCGGCCCACACAATTGCATCGAATAGCTACAACGAAAAACGAGATAGAGCTGTTACAGATACAGCGAAGCCGACGTTTACAAGTGGCAGCAAGACGAGGGCGAGAATCAGATCTTCCATCGAGGAATATCTGCAACATTACAGCGATAATATTCATAGGCCACGCGGCATCGCAGAGGAGGAGGAAGAGTGCTCTCGAGAAGTAAAACTATCGGCGAGCGACATCGCGGATATTCTGGCGAGTCACAATATTGGACCGCACGTGCTGTATAAAAATTTCCAAGGATGCGGCGACGACTACGATTCGGGCGATTGCACGAGTGAAAACGACGAGGATCGCGCCTGCTCGAACACCGCGGCCAACGCTACGCAAGTTACGTCCGTCGAAACTGCCCGAGAAAATAGAAAAACTCGCGATTACACGTCTTTTGGGAATACGGAATTGTATAACGAGACACGGTTGACGAAGGCGGTCGACGCGAGATCTTTCGATACTCGGAGACAATCGAGCGTGACAAATTGCCAAGATAACGCCCTTATTAAAATGGGATTGGACAAAGATTTACCTAGAGATACGCTGTCGCAAATACTGCAGTCGGAATACTTGCGAAAGGACTTGTCTTTATAATCCGTGTAACATCTGCTGTGTATCATTAATATATTTTTTTCTTCTTAAACAATTCTAAATCATTGTATCTTAAATTGTTTGAAATTCATTCCGCAAGTCTTGTTTTCACTTTCTCGATTCTCGCAACGCGAACAGATCATTCCCTTCCGTGTGCTAAAATGCTTTAAAAAATATACAAACGTGAAAGTTAAAATTTCTCTTCTGTACAATCCCGCGCTTTTATACACTTTATGTCCTAACTGCGTAACTAAACCTTTTAACTTTTATTCGAACATATCACAAAATGTTTCCCGCTAATTCTCGAGTGTGACACAATACACATATAAATTCATTACATACGAAGAGATGTACGGGACCGCCTGTCCCGATTAGTTTTCTCAAACTGGTTACATCCGTCAAATTATGGCACTGTCTGTCAAGTCCACACTTTGCTGCTTCGAAAGAAATAATACAAGTTTATTTTAAGTATAAATAAAGCGTTATGATATGTCTTCGACTGGCCGATACGCGATGATCAAACGCATCGCCCCAACATTCTTGTAAACATTCAAACAGCTACTTCATTGAGAATCATTCATAGTGACTTCAGATCACGCAGATATCTCCGCATTGTCCTCAACAAGCACTCGATCACTTTCTCTTGAGTAACAAAGAATCGTTGGATGAGAGATAGAGCATATCACAACACTGGAAGCGCCGAACTGTGGCTTTGGTATATTATAGCCCCGGTGAAATTGATCGCTGCCGCCAGCACGAAGACCGGCATCCACCAACCGTGCGAGGCGGTTACTAATTCGGCCGTCAGTGGTCCACAGAGAATTCCAGGTACTGTTGCCTGAAAATTAAGGCACGGATAGGTAACGCGGGCAATTCTTTGGCGATTGGATTTTAGGTGGAAAACAAAAACGCATATACAATTGTATTTGAAACCGCAAATGTAATTCCCGCGTGATTCGGAGCTATGTCCGCGTGATTACTTAGATGTCCGGCGGAGTTGCACGCGCAGAGGCCCATGGATATCGAAACGAAGCTACAACATAACAATTTGCACGTGTCTCATGGAGGAAGAAATTCAGCAATGCGAAACACGAAATGATATAGTAATTGTACATACATGACCGCAGCAAGCAGATTATCTACAGCACAGAAAGCTAATAGAAAAGCACCTGGTCCGATTAGGCCTATATTTGTCATCAATCTTCTAACAGATAGAACGGACCATCTTTTCTGTATCAAAGTGTCAGCGCTGTGGCCAGCAACTGCGAGAGAAAGAACACATTGAAAAACAAGTAAACGTCAAAATAACGTAAAGAATTATTTAATTACGCCAGTAATTGATTAAGCAATGTTTAACCAAGGCAGAAAACTTGCATGACGATGGCTGGCAGATTCTAATTAAAGAAATTCATTGCGAAGCCAGGCTGAGGTAATATTTTTCGTAAAATTGGTCGTCACGCGAATTTTCTGCATTGTCAAAAGTAAAGTCGGGATATATAATTATGTACTTACCAATGCCAATGAGAGAATTAACAATGTAAGGGAGAGCCGTCAAGCTGATGCTCTCTTTGTTCGCAGACAAGTTTCTTGCCAAATAAGTTGGTAGCCACTGCATTATTATGTAATTGCTCCAGTTCATTGCAAAGTGCGCTATGTACAGAGCCCACAGGGGCCAGTGGGCAATGAACTCGGTCCAACGCAAGCTTCTATTCTGAGCTACCTGTCGGTCGATCGTAAAATTACGTCAAGAATGCAATTGGAAGTGAACAAAATGCCAGAGAGAGAGGCTTACTTTAGGAACAAATAACGGTATCTCGTCTTGAGAGTTTGTTTCCTGATACAGCATCAGCCACAGCAGAGTCCACATGATACCTATTGTCCCGAACAAGTAAAATCCCGTTTGCCATGCCAAGTGCGGGCATATCTGGCGAGAGAGGAGAGACAGAAAGAAACACGTAGTGTTCGTCGGCGATTAAAAGGCGCATCGAGAGTACCAGAGTAAAGTGTATCTTACAACAGACGCGACCACTTGGCCGACGGAACCAGCAGCCACCAGGTAACCGAAAGCGCGCGATCTCTCCTCCACGGGGACGTTGTGCGCGAATAAATGAAATATCACCGGTAGGCCTGCAAACAATGCCGCGTTGAGCTTGGAACGCGCGTCGCCGCGGGGGACGCTCTACCGTCTCGAGCCTCGCTTCTCACCTAGTCCTTCTCCGAGTCCCAGGACCACCCTGCAGACTATGAGCAGCGGCACCGACTGCGCCAGCAGCGGGGTGACGACCGTGCTGATGGACCACAGCAGCACCGCCAGCATGAGGACCGTCTTGCAGCCGAAGCGACTCGCCGTGCTCGCGCCGATGATCTTGAAAAGGAGAAAGCGACGGGGCGCGCGTTACCGGCACCGGGGGAAACGGCACGGGGGAAAACGGCCTACCTGACTAGTGAAGTATCCGAAGGCGAACGCGGACAGTATCCAGCCCTGCCAGTACAGGTTCCACTTGAACTCGTCGGTCATCGGGACGATGGCGATCGGCATGATGACCCTGTCCGCGGCGTTGATGAAATTCGCGGCCGAGCAGAGGGCCACGATGCGCGAGGTGCGCGGCAGCATTCTGAATTTCGCCATTGCCCCGCGGTCTCCCTCGGATCGGGTGGCGAGCGAGAGAGAGAGATAGAGAGCTCCGGACGGTTTCAGCAATCGCAGACGGTCATCGCGCCACGCGACGACGGCGAGGGGCGCGGGGACGAGCCCGCGGGGACGAGCGTGCCGCTCGCGGCGAGAGAACGGTGGGATCCTAACCTCCGCACTGTCATAGAACGACGCTTTACGACGCGCCGTTCGCGCGCAGCGCCGGGACGAGCGGGATCGTCGAGCGAGCGCTCGCGCGCTCCGCCCGCAACGATAAACGCGTCGCGCCGGCGTTAGGAATCGCGGCCGAGCGTCATCACCAGACGGCGACGAGCATCGCGCGGCGGACACGACTTCGACGTGTCAACACGGACAGGGGGAGGGGGGGAGAGGATATCCCGACAGCAGAGGCTCCGGAGAGAAGCCACGTCCCGGATTTCACGCGATCCTCGAACAGCGACGCGCCTCCTCTGGACGCGAACTACGTAGCCTGCGTAGCCAATGTCCGCATTTTGCCAAGTGGGTAACGTGGATTCGCACAATCCTGATCACCGCGTCTACGGTTGGGTCGCGGATTTTTTAAGCACCAGATTATTGCACGGGATCTAACCGCGGATTAATTAATAACAGATCGCCGAAGGCCCGCGGGTCCAGGCGGGACACCGGCATTTTCGTGCTTTGATTATCCGACACACATGCATGGACGCGAGTCCGCACTGAATGCACCCGATTTTATCGACAGACCACGACGAATGTTCGTTCGAATCGAATAGACGGAAAGGCGACTAACAGCAGTCCGCGGAATCATGAGTTAACGCAAGAATAATGCACAAATGTATCTACCAGAGGGTTGCCTCGCCGTCGACCGATGCCTTCCAGGTCGCCGCTTCCTCTCAGATTCCTCAGACTTGGCACCGGCGAGCGGCACAACGCGGCACTCGCGGAAAAGGGAGTCAATCGTGTCCAAGTAGCGCGCGCCACGACACTCCCGGCACTCCCGGCGTTAACCGACGCGAGCTCGTTGCAACGAGAACGAGAACGAGAGACGCGATCGCGCACGGGAACGCGAGCCGCCGCCCCAGTGAGAAATGATTCGTCGATCGACGTCGAAACGACGTGGAA
>NW_011967163.1:447665-464006 GCF_000949405.1 Vollenhovia emeryi | reverse complement strand
TGGAGAACGCCGTCATTTTTTTAAATGGCAATCTCTATTGTTTATTATACTATCTTATTCTACTAATTAATATGAACAACTTTTGTCTGAAACATTTTTTTATTTGCCTAATACTTTTTGAGATACTCAAGAGAAAATTTATAACTCTTTCAATGTTTAGCTTATAATCTCTCGATAACTGTTTGTCGGAGGGAAAAGTAGTACAGGACTTTTTTTACTTGATTTAGTCTCAAGAATATGCTGTTGCAATGGTGTTTCAATTATTGAAAATTGTTGTGTATTGTAACACAAAATTTTTCAATAATTGAAACACCATTGCAACAGCATATTCCTGAGACTAAATCAAGTAAAAAAAGTCCTGTACTACTTTTCCCTCCGACAAACAGTTATCGAGAAATTATAAATTAAACATTGAAAAAGTTATAAATTTTCTCTTGAATATCTCAAAAAGTATTAGGCAAATCAAAAAATGCTATATTTTTCGAAGCCGTCGAAACTCGTCGAGCCGCCGCGCGCCGCAGCGATCGTCGCTTGTTTGTCTCGAGCCGCCGCGACCGCTACTACGCTACCGAGGTCAAGGAACGTTCCATGCGTCGCACTGTTGTTCGCGCTGCCGGTACGTATGTATGTACATACACTACGGGGCGATGTGCGCGATCATTCTCCGCGAAGTTAATGCCACGGCCAGGCGAGCACGCACTTGGAGTGTGCACGGCAGGCGGACCGTTGAACGTTGCCGTCCACCGTTTTTGCGCTCGCTATTCCCGCGATACGTAATTCGAGTACAGGAGAGCCTCGCGAGCGTGTACTCGATTGTTCGTCAGTGAAAAGCATGTCAGTTTACGCGTTCGCTTGAGATGTACACTGTACGAGTGACGTTAAAGCGGACTGTCCACTCGCGTCGCGTCGCCGACTCGACTCGCGTAGTGTCGCGCGGGGGAGGGGGGCGCCGGCTACCGACGCCATGTTGGTCTCTGTTCGAGAAGCATCGCGAAGTGCCGCGGACACGCAGCGGATCGGTCTCCCGCGCCGACGGTGTCGTCGCGACGCTTCACCGCGGCGGTGGTGAGTGACGCTGACCAAGTTGAGCAAGATCGGCCCCGTTGAACGCTCGCGTTCGGTCGCGAGACGCGTCCAGCCTCGCCGGGACGTTCCCGGCGTTTCGCGCGACGCCACCGTTGGCGGCTCGCATTCCCGCGCGCGACCGTACACCTCTTTTTCGCGTTCTCGTCGCAACGAGCTCGCGTCGGTTAACGCCGGGAGTGCCGTGGCGCGCGTCACTCGGATATGATGAACTCCTTTTTCGCGTGTGCCGCGCTGTGCCGCGTTGTGCCGTTTGCCAGTGCGAAATGGAGGGATCTGAGAGGAAGCAGCGACCTGGGATCAGACATCGAGCGACGGCGAAGCAACCCTCTGGTGAGTGCATTTATGCATTATTCTTGCGCGGGCTGCTGTTATTCGCCTTTCCGTCAATTCGATGTATTCGACCGTTGGGACGATTCGCACGAGCACGTACTCGTCATAACCTGTCGATAAAATCGGATACATTTAGTTAATCGAAGCTCGGTAATGCTGGTCTCGCCTGGACTCGGGCGGTATATCGTAAAATAATCTTGAGTTGAATACCGACCGCGATAGATGGGCCGACAGATGGCGCCAGACGACCGTTCCGCTTGGAGACCCCGTAATCAGAGACTGGCCATAAGTGAATTCGTCAAATTTCTGCGAGTGAGAGAGAAACATAGGCTCAGTGAGAAATGGTTCGTCGATTGACGTCGAAATGATGTCGAATCGACGTCAATTCGACAATTCGTCGTTTCGACGTCGATCGACGAATCATTTCTCACTGGGAGGCTGTCTCGCTTTTCCACGATCGTAGAATCGCGGGAATTTGACGAGCTCTCTTATGGCCAGTCTCCGATTACAGGAACTCTAGTTCCGCTTAGAGACCCTGTAATCAGAGACTGGCCATAAGTGAGTTCGTCAAATTTCTGCGAGTGAGAGAGAAACATAGGCTGTCTCACTTTTCCACGATCGTAGAATCGCGGGAATTTGACGAGCTCTCTTATGGCCAGTCTCCGATTACAGGAACTCTAGTTCCGCTTAGAGACCCTGTAATCAGAGGCTGGCCATAAAGATTCGTCAAATTCCCGCGAGTTAGAGAAAAACGTAGGGCTGTATCACGCTTCTACGATCGTTTAACGACGTTTAGCTACGATTCTACGATCGTAGAAGAGCGAGGCAGCCTATCTTTCTCTCTCACTCGCGGGAATTTGACAAACTCTTAAAGGCCTGTGTCCACAATGCTAGGACTCGGCCCAAGTTCTAGTTTCGAGAAATGTCTAGTCAATTAACTTGCAGCTTTTCCGTGTTATCCTGGTATCGCGCCATGTTATCCTGTTATCGAGAATTCGCTCCCTTTGAATTTAAATACTTGAACTCGCTCGCGTCTCATTGTCAGGTCAGTTTTCGCCACTTGGCAATTACGATTTCCTAGAGTGCTTTTTCTCGCGGCCGAGCTACTAACAATTTGTTTTTTAATGGAACAAGCATATAATTCAACGTTGGAGAGAAAGGGATGAAAGGACCGAAGAATTCTGCCGCGAACAACGAGCGCCGATAAAACGCCTGACTCACTAAGAGCGGGTGTAAGAAATTTGAAAGCCAATCCATTTTTCGTAAGGCATCTGTCGTTTCGCTCTCGCAACCTTTTGCAAGAGGTGCATATTTATTTGTCATGATTTCGCTATTCCCGCCGATGTCTTCTTTAAGAAGGATGACTGATTGCCACGAGCGCGATTATATCAATTCCATCGCCCGAGGCTTTCAAGTAATAACAAGCAACTAGCGATAGGAAACGATAAACGCAGGGAGTAAATGAAGCGCGTTAAACTGCAAATTAAATTAATGGCTTAAATATTTGTTGTAGAAAGTGCATAATAACAGCGTGCAGTATATACCAAGCGCTCAAAAAATGCGTGTGCAAGTGTATAAATATAAACTGCCTAGAGGTGTAAATATAAATATATGATAGCACCTTTTTTGATAGCAACTTGCTTAACGCATTCTGTTTTTATCGGCATGTTACGTAACGTTGAAATAATTCTTCAATTATGCAGATATGCGTCCGCGAAATTTGATTGCTTATATGTAAAAATTATGCGTACATTCGGGAACAAATATTTCGTTCCGAGGTATTTCGAAAGAAATATTGGCCAAGAATAGTGACGTATCGCCAAGAAAAACGTTGCCGTACGATAATTCTTCGTGCGCCACTCGTTTCGCTCTTGCATCTTTCTGTACTTTTTTAAATGCAGAATATAAGAAACTTTTGGGGGGAAAAACGCGACAGAGAGAACGGAGAAGCTAAGCGTGCGGCGGAGCTTCTCGATACTCTCGAGCCGTAATTGCCGGAGGTGGAAATAATGTTCACGTATGTCTTTAATAAGATTCTTATTAACTTGAGATCGAAATAGCTATTTTACAATGAACTACATTTGAATAAATTTCCAAACGTAGCTGCGCATTCCGAACAGGATTAAATTCACGATTGCGAGACGCTATAATTATCGATACTGTTTAATGCCCGGCTGGAATTTCGAAGAATGCGGTATTAATTTTACGACTTATTATAACGCAGACTCGTATGCACAGTCGCGATTTTTATTTAAAGCTGCACGCGGGTGACGATTACGGGAAGAAAAATGCAGTTTCGCAGCCGTGCGTACGATTATTGCGTCGTAAACAAGTGCGTTTATTCGACGCATCGAGGCATCCGTAATAATAATAAATCATGAGTTGATTACCGCGAATTATTTTAAAATTACGCGGATATTTATGCGGGATGGTTGAAACGCCCGAGACTGCCCCTCGATTGTCCCCTCCAGCCCGCTTGATGATGACGAAAATTTATCCAGAGCTGTCCGTTTTTCCTATCGACTTTACTATCTACTTGATGGCTAGTGAATTTAAACGGTCGGCAGATGCGCTCCCTCGGGGTGGAATCCGTTCTCGTCGGCGACGTAGTTGACGGTGTACTTGACGTTGGTCTCCGGGTCGACGTAGGTGTAGCTGCCGCGCACGACGAGGCTCTCGTTCTCGTGGCCGACGTTCACCAGCTTGGCGGACTCGTGATGGGCCTGGCCGCTGGAGAGCTCGTAGCCGTACTGGTACCCGTCGATGCCGATGTTGTCCAGCGGCGTCTCCTTCACGACGACCGTCTGGCTGTAGTCGTGCGGGGGCGCCGCGAGGGCGACGGCCACGAGGGCGCAGAGGACGACGATCTGCGGCAGAAAGGGAGTTTAGTCAATTTTCCTTGATGAGAATTAAAGCTATTAGCGCGAGGTGGCTGCTCGACCGGACGTCGTTGTGATTCACGATGGCGAGCCTCGAATTAATCCGCGATAAATTACGCGCGCTCGCGACGAACTATAAGGGCCGACCCCTCGTAAATCGTAATTCCAAGGCGCGGGGACCTCGAAGATACCCACTGTTCTCATGTTGAGGATGATGGTGTGTGCACGGCCACTCTCGTTCTCGGAAGAAGACTGATGTCGATTGCCGAAATCAGCCGCGATTTTATAGCGCTCCTCCTACTGCCAAAAGTTTGACTGGGTCTACGCCAATTCACCTCTCACCTTTCTTCCTTCGTATTTCGCTGGTCAACACGCGCGCCGATCGTCGTCCAAATTCCGACCTTCGTAAGAATTTTTCGATAACGCCAATCGGACGATATGAAACCTGACAATTTTACAATAAAGACAGTCGCGTACCTCTCGATGACTCTTGTATTAACAAACAGATATTTGCAGCTTTCGTTACGTTTTGTCTCGATGAAATAATTCTTTTCTTAACAACAATAACGGAATGTAACTGTTATTTACTTAAAAGCCAAAACGTTGACAAATCTGACTATATAATTAATAAGTTTAATAAATCCGTATTAAGAAGATCTTATATTGGTATAAATTAATAAAAAATTAATGTAAAGTTGTATCATAATTTAATATATCAATTGTTGATACAAATTTGTTTAAAAATATTAATTAATAAATACCAATTTTATTTATGTAACTCACATGTAAATAGCAACAAAATAATACAAATAAGTCGCAAACTTATTGTCGACGAAACCGGCAAGAGATTAATTTGTTAACAAAAAAAGCTAGAACGTTTCGACTAAATTACACTGTAAAGCTTTTTCTGTTAATAAATTAATCTCTCGCCGGTTTGGCCGACTATAAGTTTGCGACTTAGTTTTACTCATTGTTGGCTACAATAAGCACCACCACATTGTTAAAATAATACAAATTAAATACGGCATAAATGTCTGGGCGAGCTCTCTGTTGAGTTGGTTAAAAAATTCTCTTGCAATTTACGAGTAAGCGGGAGGGAATTCCATTTGCTTCAGGATTCAGTTTGAGGTATTCCCAATCATTAATTATTGATGTAACCTTTATAGAGAGGTAACTTTGCCAATCCTCCCATAAATTAAGGTGACTCCAGTCTGTAAGGTAGCGACAAGTTTGAGTCGATTATCGCCTCTTAAACGTGCATCACGTTGTGCCCCCGTGACGAGATTTCTAGCCGCCCTCAAGGAACACTACTCGCCAAAGCCTTGAAAACGATAGCAATGTAAAAATAACATATTTTTAACCTTCGATACGATCAAGGGAAACTACTTGCTTAATCTATTCGGATTCTTTCGTAGTACATCTTATTGCGAAACGTATCGTCGCGATGAGTGTGTCGACGGCACACGATGGGTTTACGAAGTTCTGTGCCCTCTAGTCGATTTATTGATAGTTCACTTGAAAATTGAAAGTGTATTAAAAGAGCTGAGCCTGTCACGCGCTCGTGGAAGATGATTGAAAATAGTAACGTTGGTCTAATACGATGGAAAGATTTTTGTATAATATCGAAAGTAGTAACTCGTACTAGAAAGCGAAAATTTTAATAAAATGGACAACGGCTATTTTATTAAATATTCCGAGTAAATGATTAATTTTAATTATTTTTGTAAACGTTTAAGGATAACTTTTATAATATTTTCCGGGGATCTTTTTAATAGAAGCGTATTGATATACATTTATCTGTTTTATTAATGTCGAGCTTTTTGTTAATGTCATCTATACTCACTGTTATATTTTGTATACATATACAAAATGGTTAAAATATCGCAACAAATCAGAGATATAAATAACTACTACTTATATAATAATAAAATGTCTAGAGGTAAAGTTTTAGTTCTTTTAATACATTTTCAACTTTCCAATGAACTATCAATAAATTGACTAGAGAGCACAGAGCTTCGTAAACTCATCGTGCGCCGTCGACAATTCAAGAAGAGAATCAAGCGAACAAGATCGACCCCATTTCTTTCGCATTCGATTTTGGTCACAAAGCAGGTAATAAACGAAAGGTCTCGTCAAGCCGATTACAGATACGTCAGTCTCAGAGTGTATTTAACCAAAATTCCCAGGACGTAAGCGATGAAGCCGTCCGGACGGACACCATTTGTTTGGAATGGAACCTTTGGAGCCCGATATCTCTAGAACGTTAAATAGGTACACTCTGAGATTGACATATCTGTAATCAGCTTGACGAGACCTTTCGTTTGGTACCTACTTTGTGACCAAACTCGAGTGCGAAAAAACTGGGGCCATTTGCCTATGGACACTTGTTCTCACTCATTCAAATCTTTAACAAACTAACCACTGTTCCATTTTCTATTGGTTTTTGGCATATTCTTTAATACGATGGAAAGCAAAAAGCAGCTAGAAACACATTATTGTGTGTTTCAAGCGCCTTAACTGATTTTATTATCGAAATTGATTACTGCACACAGCAACGTATATCAATAACGTGTATATTCATACTTAATCGCATGATAAAGATCCAACAAGCCAATTGACAAAACTTGCGCATTACGTCATGTTTTTATTGCTCTGTTGAAGAATACAGATTGTTTGTATAATGTGTCTTATTAAACTAGTAAATTAATCGAATCAAATGAACAGTCGTTCGTGCATATTGTCGATCCACAAGGTTCAACCGTAAATTATTTTACCGAGCGATACTACGTATCCGAGGAGGATACTATTTATCCGTCGGCGAGGTGAAAAATGAAAAAGTCGTGGGGGGGGGGGGGTGATTTACACGCAAGGGAATTAAGTATAAAGATAAATTTATTTAAAGCTAAAATTGTCATATGTACGATCGAGTTTCTCGAGGTCGAGCGTAGCCGCGAGTTTCGGCGGTGGATGCGAGAACACAGTTGCAAAGGTTTACAGGTAGGACCCTCGTCAGGATCTAGACGGCCGGCAGATGCGCACCCTCGGGGTGGAATCCGTTCTCGTCGGCGACGTAGTTGACGGTGTACCTGACGTTGGTCTCCGGGTCGACGTAGGTGAAGCTGCCGCGGACGACGAGGCTCTCGTTCTCCTGGCCGGCGTTCACCAGCTGGGCGGACTCCTGGTGGGCCTGGCCGCTGGAGAGCTCGTAGCCGTACTGGTACCCGTCGATGCCGATGTTGTCCAGCGGCGTCTCCTTGACGACCACGGTCTGGCTGTAGTCGTGCGGGGGCGCCGCGAGGGCGACGGCGACGACGGCGGCGAAGACAATTATCTGAATGTGCAGAGTAACGAAACGACTTGTCAAACGATTATGCGTGATGGAATATTTTAGCGGCTTGATAAGATATCTTGGCGTCTTCTACACGTCCTAGGTTCGCACCAACGTCACGTAACTTTTATCTTAATTCGCTCTTCGTCTTTTTCCAACTGTTTTTCTTATAAAGAGACAAAGAGTGAATTAAGCTAACGTTAAGCGACGTTGGTGCGATCAGTTCCTAGTGTTCTTCGTCTTAACTTATGATAGTCTGTTCCTATTCTAGTAAAATTAGGATATTTTTCTTTTCGCGAGTCTCACGTGAAAGCAGGGAAGATTAAATACCCTAATAGCACAGTGCATTGACCAAACATTGGTTAAACAGTGGCTCAATATTTGGGTGTATTGGGCCAATGTTTAACCAATGCACTGTGCTATTAGGGCAACGATTTACTTGAACGATGAATTAATAAGATAAATATGAAGCGAGACACATTTCTCCTTTACACGGGACGAAGATAACTCCCGCGACACGATAGTGATATCGCCGAGTTCCTCTGAGAAACGACAGCGGCCCTAATTGGTTTTATTTACGCGCCGCTTGATAACGCAACGGCGCCGCGATGCTCCATTTCGTAGTCCTCGAGGTCCCGAACGAGCGAAAGTTTTTCAAGGGGAATCACCACACCGCGAGATTCACCGCGAGAATTTCATCCCGGGGAACTCGGCGAGTTCACCGGGACCGATCCACTGGCGAGCGATCGCGCGGACACTCTTTTCCATTTCTCTCGCGTGAGACGTCGCGACTAATCTTTTCGAAGAACACGCACCAGCTTCATGGCGACAGGCGGATTCTTTTCTCCAAGAGAACAGGTGACGATACGTGCTGAGATGGCTCACTAAAACTGATTCGGCGTACGGCGCCGATGGCGATTATATATAGCCAGAATTGTGCGATGCGAATTACGCCCTACCATCGTTCACGGCGTTGCCAAAATTTTCATGTCCATGTGTCGAAATCCTTAAATGACCGGGCCGACCGGGCGGTGATGGCACAACAGCCCGTGGCCGCGCGCGGCCCGAGAATGTCAGGCTGGAATGCGAGGGACGGACGCTGGGGCGGTTTCACCTGGACAGGTCGCGACAGAGATAACTCGCGCAACTCTAATTCCCTCGCGATGATTTACGTCTCGCGCGGACGAAAGCTCCTGGCGAGATTTAATTGTCAATTCTCTCCGGAATTTCCGTTTCCCGCGCGCCTACGAGATTCGCCGCTGTCGAAACACGCTCGCACCGTTGGTCCAGGCAGTGTCGTAATTCCGGCGTTAATAGACACGCGGACTAATCCGGGAGCAATTTCAAATGCACTTTGAGAGATAAGCTCCGCTAAAGGTTACACGTAAAATCCCTCTCCTCGTCCTCGTTAAATCTTAATCCATTGGTCTTATATTATGTTTTACGCGTTACGCAACGCGCAACGCGGGCTCATCTTGACGCGGATATTAACGCGCACGTGTTGCATGTAGCTCTAATGCGATGTGTTTGATCAACTAACTAAATTTTCTGTGAATCAAAGTCGATAATCCATCATGCATGACTTCTATTGCGTCACGTTGCGATTCGTCGAAATCGGCTGACAGCGAAACATTTCATTTAGCGAGTAATAAAATTAAGAGAGGATTACAGACGAACGGACTCGGGAGTTGTTATATTATTGGGAGAAACTTTTTGTGCGCGTTGATAAATTGACGTTGCATCCTCCGAGCAATTAGGGACGAAAATGAATACGCTCGATATGTTATTGCGAATTGATATCGCTCTGCGAACAGTTTTGCTCAATAGTAATCAGCTGCGGTGAAAAAAAGTATCATTTTTCTACAGCAATATAGAATACTATAAATGCACGTGTGTGCACGCAACCTTTTGGAATCTCTTTTAATTGCTTTGAGAAACATAACCGTCTTAGTTGTTTATGAAAAATATTTCGAACATGTCTAATGTTACTGTGGCACAGTCTAATAACATGTTTCGATGTCCGACAAAGACAGGCGTTATAAAGAGACGATTCGCTTCTTCTTTTTGTTTTCCAATTCAAGAAAAACGAGTTTATGATGTGAAGTACAGTCCCGGGACTGGCGAAGAGTGTCGCCTTCCAAGGAAGAGTCCCGGTCTATCCTAAAAATTCCACTCCTTCCAGCTATCGATGTCGCGAGGCACCTCGAGTCCTCGGTGAATTGTCCTTAATCGCGAGACCGAGAAAGAGATGATTTTACCGTTTCACAACTTTTAGCAGCAACACTTCTCCGGCCGTTTATCCTCCACTCGAGATCGAAACTGATGTGCTAGCCGAAATGTCCGAATTTGTTAGTCGAGATTCGTAGAAACACTTTAAAGGTTGCGAATCCCCTCGCGCATTTATCTCTGATCAATGGCACACGACAAACTTATTGTCTGACATGAATTATATCATCGAATAATGAATCAGGAATGATGCGCGCCGACCGAGATTTGAAAAGAAAGTGTACTGTTACGTAAGTGAACGGCTTATGCTAATGATCCAGACGCAGAGAGACAGAGAGAAAGAGGAGGAAAGAGAGGGAGGGCGCGTTACGGAGAGTAAGCATCTTCTTCGTGGGAGGATAGAAGTCAACGACGCGCCTTCTTCTCCACGGGAATCTTCGATCTTCCACGTAATCCTCACGAAAGAGCAATATCGCGTTCGTTGTTTCAGTAAGGGGACCCTAAAGCCGCCTGTTTTATCGACATTCTTTGTTAGAAATAACCTTTTAATTGGCTTTATAGAAATGCAAGACTCTTCTGCGGAATTGAAGCACGCAGCAAAGTCTAGACGATGCTGGTCGACTTTGTATCAAAAAAACGAAAACAAAATTTTAATTTTACTAATTAAAATCTCGGTCTGAGCAATGTGTAGCTAATGAAATTGCTGCTTTGTCGTAAAAGTTGCAAATTGATTGGCTATACATTTTTCGGACCGAGTAAAACTTGGAATTAAAAATGTCGATAATTGACGTTTTTAATTCCGACTCTAATCTTACCGACACTGATCGAATTCGCCGGCGGCCGATCTCCTCGGCATTCTCGCGGAGAGTAAAATCTTTTAAAACTAATTACAAGTTTATTGTCTCGAAGATGAAACGTCTCTTTATTGTTACCGCCGAACCTGTTGTTGAAACTACTCGCTTTCTCCGCGCATCGCGTTTCCACCTTTGTCCAACTTGTCTAAACATTCGACAATTATGCACGCGCGTGCGTGTCATTGTATATTATATAATATGCCATTATATTAACATTGCGCGCACACGGGAATCCCATCGGACTTTCTAATACGTCTATGATCGAGCTGCGTATGTCGCGTTATATCATACGCACGTGTAATCGGAGATTGCACGCGGCGACGCAGTATCGAAGTGCACCCCCGCCTCATATAATTGCGTACGTTCGCAACTAATAATAGACAATGCAAGCGCCGTAGGCTGAGTTACCGATTAACATCGGCAGTCGTTATCGTCAAATTAGCCAGTTAGCACGTTGCCCAGCATCATTGACGAGGGATAACATTAATGTTTTCATCAATCTCACCCACTCTATACCGTCTGTTCCTCATTATACATAGTTTCCTCCGCAAGTATCTTTCATAAATTTTCCTGTAGCCAGTTGTGTCGGATTATTCGTCCCTAATTGTTAATTAATCACTGGCGAGTCAATATTCCAAATTTTGCAGATAATTAGTTTCTAACAAATGAACAGAGGCTAAAATGTTCGAATCGATCTTACTCTATTAATGAAAAATAAAAAACCCGCAAGTTGAAGTAAATGGGTAACAAAATTGCGGTCACCACTTGCCTCTCAAATAGACTTGCAAAATTCTTGGGGGGGAAAAATACAAAATTCTCACTCTTTTAATTTTACATGCGATATAATGCGACCATTTAATTACATCAAATGGCACGTAAAATAATAACTCAAATCTTATTTTAAAACAGATAAAAAGATAATTTAAACAACACAGCGACGTTAAATAGAAATTCGATTTCGTATGCAAACGTTTATCATTTCTTTTACGAGAGAATTTCGCGAGACGCCGAACGTAACGCTGCTGAAAGTATTAAACGCCACGAAATTCGCGAAAGGTCATTAAGCCCGATAGATCGAGGCTTGTGGGACACCATATATAGATGACTAGCCGAGTTAGTGCATCGTCCCGTGGCGGCGACGGCGGGCCACGTCAGATCGTGACTTTTCCTTTCTGCGGCGCGGAGCGTCTTCTCAAGGCGCGATATTATTGTATAATCGATTGTGCGCGACGGACGGCGCAGCTGGCTGCGAAGGAGACGCGCGATCATTCCGGATAAACAGATGCGAGACGTCCGTCACGCGCCGTGACGTTACGCAAAGATCCTCAACGCGTTGCGTGGTTCGTGGACCCCGAAGTTGACACCTGATCTCTATCATCCCGTGCTAATTAATAACCTGCTGGCAATTTCACTGATCGTTTCGGCGGGAATCGTTCCCACGAGAAGATGGTCCCATGATTAAGCGACTTAAATAGGTCGTGACGAACTCAAGAGGAACTCACCTCTTCAAATTCTTTATGAATTTACGTAATTTGTGCGAAATAAGCTCGAAAGAATCGCTTCCCGGTAGTTCAAAAAGGATTCCATGGAAGTAAGTTAAAGTTATTTTGAACACAAAGAATTCCTTTCGCATCCGAAAAACAGCCCAGAATTGGCATAGGAGCGAATTCCTCTTGAACTCTCAAAGAACGTCCTTAAAACAGAAACGGGATATGGGAAGGTGAATTCGTTTCGTCCACTTGGGGAATTCAAAGAGAATTCCTGTTGGATTTGCCGCGCTATCTGGGACGCTTAAAAAGTCACGATTCCAAACGGAGAGGCGAGGTAGAAATGTAAACGGGACCGAGGTAGATTCGAAATGTCGGGACGCGCGCCCTCTTGTCCTCCTCGTGAAATACAGTCGCACGGAGGGCTACGCGAGAGTTCACGGCGCGACCGGGGGAAAACTGCTCGTCTCCTGTCGCGATTCCAGCCACGTGCTCTCTTCCCGTGTCCCGCTGGGAAGAAGACGAGGTGGCGAGCACGACGGCGGGGGCGCGGGAGGCGCGGCGGCGGCGGCGCTTTTCAACGAGGAACTCGCGCACTCTCGGGTCGGGGGATTTCGCAAGAAAATCCTGCTGGACCGCGCGCGCGAGGTCGTCGCCGTTGCCGGCTAAAGGCGCGCCTTGCGTAACATCACCGCCGCGAGCACGACGGCACGGATCCTAAATGCCACCACACTCTGTCGGCGGACGGGTCTGTACACCGGCTGCGCGCATGCATTAGACGACGAAGAGGTGAAGTCGCCTGGCACGGCGTACTTCTGATCTATCGTTCCCCTCCCCCTCCCTCCTCGCTAGGGGGGACCTGATCTACCAGCTGGCCTATCCAGCTGTTTACGGCGAGACGGTAAAACGGATCCGGAGAGGCCAACGCGAGGAGCCGTCCCTAATTGGTCTTCTTTATTGATACTTCTCGGATCCCTCCGGTAATTGGCCTCCCGCTAATTATAATTTGAAGTAACGTTTCTCAAGCAGCAGAGGCCACTGGAATTTAAACTTGCGCGCAGCAGGTGCCTCGGTACTTAAAAAATCTCTCCTCCGAGAAATTCGATCATCTCGCAAGGATTATCGCGGCGTATCTCGATCACGTCGCGCGAGTCGCGATAAAATAAATTGTAATAAAATTGAGATTCGGAATATCCACGGCGGGCTGCATTATATCTCTGGACCGCTCGCCGGAGGCTGGCGTTGCACCGCGGCGGAGCAGCCGCGCTCTCGTCTGGCCAGTTCTATCGCGAACTACTGAGCGCGGGGCGCGCGGTTAATTCACATCCTTCGAGCATCCTCCTGCGCGCTTTACGGCCACAGCGCGCGTCGATTGATTTACTTGCCTCGCGCTAAACAAACCGCATCGCCGAAGGCGCGAGCCCACCGGGTCGTAATCGGCCGCGTGCACTTACCGCGCGATACGATTATTCGCCGGCGATGTAGGTACGTACCGTCGTAACTCACCCGCGAGATTCTCCTCGCTACGTTCCGTACCGCGCGGATGACGTAGCCAGAGAGATAAGATAATTACGCCAGCAGGATGTGACCTCCTGCCGCCGGAGGTCCGCCGAGGGTGCTTAAAGGTGGCGGTGAATAGTAGCCGGCACCGCGAAAGGTGAGCCTCTCGATGAAAGAACGTCTCGCTTTAAATTATATCGTTATGGCCGATACGTGCTCGTAATGTGTACTCGTCTCCAAGAGGATCTGTTCTCCAACGCGGCGCTTTATTGTCCATTGAATAGTACTCTGGGAAAGAAAAGACAGTGACCCGTTTTGGGGCCCACCATTAGTAATCGAATTATTTGCATTGTCCGTAACTCTAATCTTTTACGAATTTTACCCCGCGTAACTAAAAATCGCAATTAGCTATTCTATCCGTATCCAGGCTTTTTCAGTAATGCTAGTAAAATTTTTTCGCAATAAGTTTAGAATAAAATATTTAGACACTAACACCCTGTCACGGCTCTTAGTCCTTTGTTCCTTCGAATTTGTGTTTAACACGTTTGAGCCATACGAATTTTATTAATTTGTTAATACTAATCAATTCTCTCAATTAGTTCTGTCGATATTCAGTAACGTAAAGATAATTTTCACTTAAGTGGCACCAACCGAAATGTTAAGTTGCCTAACTACAAAAAGAACGGTCAAAATTTTTCCCAGAGTAAATTGTGTTACGAACAATCCAAATAATTCGATTACTAATTGTAGGCCCCAAAATGGGTTGCTGTCCTTTTTTCCCAGAGCAGAAATAAATCGTCGCAAGGTATTTTCGACGCATTCTTTTCTTACGTGCGTCGAGAAGCTCAATGAAGTCCACTTAATTTACGACACGGGTTGCCGCAAATTGCATCAGCATTTAGAGATGAAATGATATTTGTAAATTTTATGCTTCGATTTTATTGCAACTTGTAATTATATTGCATAATAATATTATTACTAATAATAATATTGCAACTTTATTGCAACGTGTAAAAGGAATTAAAAGCGACGCCCAAATGTATATGGGGTATAAAATTATAAGCGGAATTTTATTTGGAAATCCGACGCGAGCCATAGACGTGGGCTTAACGAGACGTTGATGTACGGGAGAACAGGACGTAACAACGATATCGCGAACGGAGATAACCGAATCGCGAGATAATTGCTCTCGCACGCGATTCTTCTCTCGCAAGGCGATCCGGAAAACTCACGCTGCGCCACTTATCCTCGGAGATTTACATGCCGAATGAAGGCAAATAGCGGCTTATCACCGGGAGAAGATCGATGCGAGAATCTTCCGTGATGAAAAATGCAGATGCTCTTCCCTTCCACCTCGCGCCCGATGTAAAATCGAGAAATCCGCGGCCGAGCGAAGGCGCGAGAGATGCGGAATCGATCCTCCTGCGAGGCGCGGCTTTATTTCCGTAAACGGCGGAAACGCGCTATTAAAGTCAAGGCCAGGCCAAAGTTACGAAGAATACTTTCTCGTGCCTGATTAGCCGTGACTTACTGAATACGTCGACGTTTTCGCGAAGTCGTCCCAAGCCGGTTTGGTCAGAGTGCACCAAGATTTTTACATATATATTCCGCAGGATCCACGGACCCATAATCGACATCCATTCATTCATGGGGGGGAAACCATTAAGTTAAATATCTCGTTGAGGCATTTTTGCCATTTTATTATTCTCCGGTTTTCGAAGCAGCAGCGCCGGAGGGAACGGCACGTCCGATAATTCGCGCGCGCGTGCACAACATTACCGTACGTGCAAGAAGGCCGCGAGAAGGAGCGCTCCGCGCGAGGACGTCGGAAAATTATCAATTACTGCCTCCTCAATTTCTTAGAAGCGCGCTGCGCAGGCAGCTCGCATTCATTATTCCGATAATCTGCCGGGACCCCCGTGAACTTTTCCTCAAAGAGACTGGCGGAGCGAATGAACCGTGCCATGCTCTCGCGTGAAAATGCACCGTGACACAAAGAGAGAAAGAGAGAGAGAGAGAGAGAGACGCGGATTTATCATTGAGGACAACGCGATATGTACGATCGCACGAAATCCCCGCGTCGAATCCGCACCGCTCGAGGAGGACGCATCCGATCCTCGCGCCATCCCGCGTCCGGCAACGTGCAATCGCGCCCCGCGGAAACCTCAATCTCGTTCGACATTTCGAGCCTCCGGGGCGATATCGACCGGATAGGGGCACGCGAGTGCACTTCTCGCAGTTTCTCACGTGGGTTTGCCGATCGCGACGGCCGACCTTTGCAGCCGGTTGCGCGATCGAGAGGAGGGACGGCGTTTCTGTCGCTCCCGCGCCCGACGAAGAGCGAGGTACCCTCGAACGGGGTTGCTAAATGCGGCCGTTTTTTTTTTTAAATAACAGACCACTGTCTCTTACAAAATATGTTTGTAAACGGCGTTAAAGGGACGCGTTTAAAACGATAAGTGACAATACACAAGTGTTTTCAAACGTACAATAATGTATGTAAACGAGTATGTTACACATATTCCATACATTACACATATTTTATGCCTTATAATCTTACACTGAGAAAAATTTCCATCGGATAAACCAATTAAATATAGTATGTCCGATGGTTAATTTTTCCGATTACGTTTTCCGATTAAATTATGGAG
>NW_011967163.1:427985-445653 GCF_000949405.1 Vollenhovia emeryi | reverse complement strand
AATGCAATTACCGATGAAATTTGATTGAAAAACCGATCAAATTTTTCATCGGATATACAATTTAATCGGACATATCCGTTTGTTATCATGTAATTGGATTATCCGATTATATTTAATCGGACATTTTTCTCAGTGTACAATATACAATTTAATTTTCTGTATCAAACTTTTTTTTTAAGAAAACATGTCTTATATAAGCCTTTATTTAACTTAGAGGATAGGAACGTGGGAGAGCATGATATAGGCGACAAGATTAGAGCATTAATGAATTTGAGTTTCACATTGGATATTTTCGCACGAATACCTGCGTTTGGCTCGCATTGGCCCTCCCCTCCCCTCCCCCCTCCCGCCGAGATTAAAATAAATATACAAATTGAATTTATGTAACGTAAGTTGCACGGGAAAATCCGCGTCTTTGCGAAACTGAGTAAATTCTAGAAACGTGGTCGCAGGTTTGGCAAGAAATGGCGAAAGCACAATGCGATACAAGTAAATATCGTGAGTGCGTGCGAGGAGATCGCGTCGCATCTGCCGCGAGCGCATGTTGCCAGCGCGCCGATGATGCACGAACGAAGCGAGTTAAGAAGAGAAGGAGAGAACGAGAGAACTGGTCAACTCGTTGACATTTACTCGCTTTCGCGAGTCTTCCTTTTTTTTTCTTTGTCTCACCGCGAGACGCGCGGCTGTGCGCGCGAACGCCGCGTACTTATTGCAACGTCCTTGGGAGTCGGGTTCACCATTGCAAGCTCGCGTCTCTCTCTCTCCTTCGCACGCACGCGCGCGCGCACGTTTTCTCTCGCTCTCCTTCTCTCCTTCTGAATTGTTTCATTAAATTGCTCTCGAGAACTTTATCCGCACACGCAACCGGTATCGCTCCTTTATTATTGAATACGCATCTCGTGTCATAGGCCGGTATTCATAGTCGATTCTTATTTCAAAATCATCTTGAGTGTTGTCTTAAGAGGCCACTACGGCTCTGTGCTTGGTTGAAACGCATTAAGAGTGTACTTAAGATGATCTGAAATATAAGAAGGGACTATAAATCCCGGTCGTAACCTTGCATTAGCGCGTTAAGTTAAAAGCGCTGTTGGAAGATTGGGACAAAATGTCAATGATCCATTAAAGATAAACGGCTTCACGCATTCGCGCGTGCACTTTTATTGGCCCGCCTCGGGCGGTGGGCGTTCAACCGGCAATTAAGCGCGAATCTCCCGTCCGCGTTTCACCAGCTCCTGAATCGAAAATCGAGAACCGATGCGTTACTTACAATTAGTCACGCGTGATTTAAATGTAATTCGGTAATTTCGCGTTTTCACGAAAAATTAACAAGTTTTCTTTCAACGACACAAATTTACGGCTTAGAAGACGATGCGAAGTCTGCCTCGTTGTCAGTTGCGTACACGATAGACGTTACGATAGGCATTTCGACAGGCAGATTTACCTGGGACTTAACATCGCGCGTCCTTACTTGGAATTTCAGGTTGTAACTCTACGCGTGATGCCTGTGACCGGGGCGGAAAAGGTCTTTTATTGCGCGATTTGCAACATACATTTGCGCGCCGCCCTCCTCGTAAATCATTCATCATCGATGAATCCCCCCCGTAGAGGAGGGTGAAATTCATTCTCTATGGAAATCGCGACGTCTTCTCAGTTGACATTTCAATACGTCGCTCGTAACTATTTCACTTCCTCACGCTGCCTCGCGATACGTTATTAAAGTTAACGAGACCTCGTTGTAGCTTAATCTTTCGCGAGCGACTCGGTGACGCGAAGTTCTCCCTTCATCACTTTTTTTTTAAGTGTCGATCTTCACCTGGTCATCCCCGCAGACCTTATTTTTATCGTATTTAGGTATTCATAGTCAGATCTTGTATTCAAGACCGTCAATAATTATATAAAGCCCGTATCAGACTCTGGGTTGAGATTGAGATTAGATTGAAATTTGACCAGCCGGAGTAAAATTCATAAAACTTGACTTTGCTCTGATTGGTCAAATTTCAATCTAATCTCAATCTCAATCCGTAGTCTGATACGGGCTTTACGATGCTGTATGGAACATTTCATTGGCTACAGAGTATCTAAAGATGATCTTAAGACGGTCATGAACATAAGATCTGACTATGAATACCGCCCTAGGCTCGACGCGAAACATTCTTCAACTTACATTTGACTCTCCTGTAGATTTCCCGGATTTTTATTAATTTTTCGGTTCCCCAGGAATGTAAGGATTAAAGTTCTCGTGTTATTTGATTAATTACAAGCGTGCCATGACGACATTAATGAAGCAAAGCCTCGGCAGATGATTAATTAAGTAGCGAGGTCTCAAGTCATCTCCTAACAGGTGTAACGTCTTTGTGATGATGCAAGAAATCAAATAAGACTGCTTACTAAAGTTAAATTAAGTAGCTTGTTGTGCTTGCGCATGCAATTAGATACCCCGCGTACTCTGAAGACGCGCGTTGCTCGTCGTACAGGCAATATCGCGTAGCACGCATTGTAAGTTCGTTTATTTCTCCGAGAGTCATCTCCGGATGCGTGCGTGTCCTTTTGTACGCGCGATTATTTACTCGACACACACAGTGACGTATAGACGTATAGAGAAATCGTGGTTTTCAAAGCGCTTCGCGAGAGTCGTGCCGAAAATTGAAAGCGCCTGGCTCGAAGGACAATCAATAACGATGCGATTGTTACGCGGTGACACGATAGCTGACAAGTTTTCGAAATTGATAATCGCCAATTTCTCACCGCGCCGTATGTAAATGAACTTCAAAAGAGGAAAAGAGAGAGAGAGAGACTCATCTTCTTCGTGATCTTTGCATAATCGACGTGTAATCATCGGAGTCTGCGTTTACGGTCGCGAATCGTGACGAGCACTGACTTTCTCACGTACAAAAAGCGTAAAGACGAAAAGATGGGAGCCGTTTCGACATTAGAACGTCGGAGACCTGCGCGGCAAACCAAACCTTTTTTGCATCGGAGAGCGACAGGTAAGCCGCGTCGCACCGTCGTCGGAGCGACGCCGCCCGCCTCGGGCGAGTGCAATCGTAATGCATTCAATTGTTACGATATCCTCTGTTATCTTCCTGAGATATTTTCCCGCGGTAACGAGAGAAGCCCCGACGCTACCACACAGTGCTGCCGACAATCGACCTGCGGCGATACAAAAATTCCCCCCGTACAGAATACGTCCAAGATATTTCTGGCATCGATGACGGCGATATTGGCCAATATCCCAAAATCTGGGGATATTCAAGGATTAGACATTGCGGAGCGCTCTCTCTCTCTCTCTCTCTCTGTTTTTTAAACGAGAAGAAAAGAGAGAACAAGGGAGGAAGAGGAGCGAGGAAGAAAAAAAACTTATCAACGGGAAAGAGATGAGACCGCGCGGTGGCCGGAGGCGTCCTCCTCCGAGCGCCTCGCCGTCGCATCTTCTGAAATGGCAAGGTCACCGGTAGTTACGTCACCAACTTTCCTCCGGCGCGGCGTGCGCGTACGACTTCGAGAAAACCAAATGTCACAATGACCAAGGACGTTTCGGCCGCGCGTAATGTAACGTCGCCTACGGTAAAGTACCGCGCGGCGCAGGATTCCGCGCCACGGGGAGTTTTCGCTTTCACATTTTCGGGCCGAAGAGGATCGCGGCTCCAGGTAGACGCTGCGTCCCGCGCACGGCCGTGGCCTTGTTCGCGTTGCGCTCCTCGTCTGCGAGGAGGAGAGACGAGATAATAAACGCGGGAGGCGAATCTCTTCGATCGCCGAAAGAGTTTCGGGGGCATCGCCGATCCCGGAGCCCGCGAGATGAGACGAGAGATTAAGAGAACGAAAACCCATCGCGCGCGAGCGTATAATTATTGAATTTATATAAGACGCCCGCTCTCTCGCCGTTACGTCCTCACGTGTGCGGACGAGGGAAGCTACTTTACGTTTGAAATTACGTTTGAAATTACTATGCAGTTGACGATAAAACGCGCGACCGGCGGTCAATTCATAAAATCGCTGCCGAGACGCGCTTCTCGCGCCGCGGCGATTCGAGCCGTCGCATTGTAATATGAGAACGGGAACAATCGCCTTTGTGCGGCCCGCGTCGCCCTTGGCAATGATTCCGTGGAAAACGTTTCGAGGCGTCATTTCGCGACGCGCCTGAATGAACAGCGAACGGAGTAGAGTAGATGCGCGCGAGCGTGCGTCTCGGAATGAGAGGAACGCGTTGCGCAACGCGCATAAGAGCGCACCAGCGCGACGCCGCGGCGCATCGATGCGTCTAAAGCCCGTATCAGACTACGGATTGAGATTGAGATTAGTTTGAAGTTTGACCAATTAGAGTACAAGTTACTAAACATGAGATTAGTAAACCTTACCGCGATTGGTCAGATTTCAATTTAATCCCAATCTCAATCCGCATCAGTCAATTCTGTATCTTACACTATAGTGAAAATGCTAAAAGTGAGTAGCTTTGTCTCTTTCCAACTGTCCCCTTAGAAAGAGACAGAGTCGCTCACTTTTAGCATTTTCACTATATTGTAAAATACAGAATCGACCCTCTGATACGGGCTCAAAGCTAGCGTCACACTATGCGCAATTCGTGACTCGTACATTCGTGAACAATATGGAGGAAAAATTGATCGATTCGCCATTCACAGTGATTCACTAGCCGAGCGGGTTTTTCTTTTTACTAATATAGAAACTTATCTAATTGTAGACTTCTGATACAAGTCCAAAACGACAAATAACAATTTACGATAAACTGCGAATCACGAATAGTGCGGCAAGTGATAATGTCCACCGAATTTCTGCGAATCGCGAAACGCGCATTGCGAATTGCGCATAGTGTGGCGCTGGCTTAATTCGAAATATAAGTGCGCGCCGTTGCCCGCGCGCGCGTATTAGCGGCGCGCACGTAAAAACGCGCGAACGTCGCGTGATAACTCATTGCGTCGGTAAATATCATTAATGCCGTGAGACGAGGCAGAGGAACGTCGTTACGTTCCGTCACGCCTTCGCCGTCCTCGTATAGCAAGCGCGCTTAGTAAATGGCATTTTTTTTTTCTTTATATTTGCGCGTGGAAAATTAATGGCTTACATAATGGGCTCATTATTTTAAATCGCATTTGTTTGGTTTATTTATAATCTTACGATCGGCACGCGGTGTATCGGGATTCTCGGTAGCGATTACGAGCGCCGTTAACGGCGAGAGGGAGCCGCCGTTATTCCGCCACTCGTCACTGTCAACTCTACTGCAAATTACAGCTGCCAATTATAATGAAATTTGCATTTATGCGTTTACGTCTCGGGGACCGATTAACGCGAGCCGCGGTGGAACAGGCGCGATGCAATGATATCGCGAATTTGCGAGAGGCAGAAAGCTACATCGTATTTTTCACGAAACCGCCCAGCGGTTAAATAGCTAAATGTAATTAAATAAAGCTGACTACGTAATAATTGGTTAATTGCCTGTACCTGCATAAATGTAAAATTAGCGAATTGTAATTTAATTACGAATTATATGAAAAATTTCTGATTGCATTTCTATTCAAATAATGTGGAAATCTACGGAATATACATACAGAGGAAAGTTTCCCTGTTATAAGATAGGCTTCTAATATGAGATAGCAGGTTTTCAACGTCCAAATTCAATCACAATCTTTTTTTCGCAGTGAATTTTCCACCAGACAGATCTCAAAGGCAATAAATTCATGGTGGAACCAACAGACGATGCCTGTTAATTTAGCAGAAACCCCGCAGTAGATTCATAAAATCGCTGCCATATTAGGAAACTGTCTCATAATAGGGGACTACCCTCTACACAATGCCGTTGTGAAGAGAATTATTCTATTATATATTAACTTCTAATACGGAGCTAGGATAAAAAGTTAACAGAGCTGTACGAAAAAACCTGCACGTGCGATGAAGCGATTATGCATTTTAGAAAAGATGTTATTTCCGGATCCCCCCCCCCCCTTTCGAAAGCTATGAAATTTTCCAAATTTCGGCGCGTCTTTGATCTTTCACAAAGCCGGGGCTCCTGCAGCGAAACTTAGCTCATCGTGCGTTCGCACGACGATGGAAAGCAAGGTGGCCCACGTCTAACGGGCGACCGCGTCGTCGGATCGCGGATGCATCCTGCCTCCTGCCGCGGGAGAGACTCATCCGCGAATCCGTCGGGGGCTGTTGCTGTTGCACGTGCTGCAGGTGGGGGGATGTGCAACGCGGCACCGCGATTTTCCGTCTATATAAAGGCAGATGCACCGAGAAATCCCCGGTATCTACGTAACGGTCGTCGTTTAAGGACGAAGGGCCGCCTCCGGGATCGTTCGCATATCGTTCGACCACGAGACAGATCCTGGCGCGATGAAGACGGTGGGTGGCTGTTTTTATCTGGAACGGAGAGATACGCGTACTCGAGATACTCTTCAGGATACTCGTCGGCACGATCGCTCTTCTTTAGGCCCCTCCGGGGGGACCGAATCGTGGGGGGTTACCGCTGTTTCTTTTCTTTTTTCGGGGGGGGACCGGGTCCCCCGAAACCGACGTGGTCAGCCAATTTTTGCGCAACAGTGAAAGTGAAGAGGATCTGTGACATTTGTGCGCGCGTGAGATTACGCACACTCGTTCGCGACGTGATAGCCGTGGGAGAGCAGGAACGTTCGCGGACCGGCTGCGATTTCGATGATCGATTTGGAGTACTCTCTAAAAGTCAATCGGCGGATTATCACTGAAAACAGTGAATGGTCACTGATTTGCAGTTACAAGTATACCACTGAAAATCGCAGTGTTACACTTATAATTCTAACTGTAAATCGGTGACTATTCGCTGCTGTCAATGATAACTCATTGAGTGATTTTTAGAGAGTGCAACGCTTATCCCTCGTTACTTCTCTATTTCCAGAGGGAAGTCCGACGATCTTCCAATGTTCGAGTATCAATTGAACGGATCTCGAATCGATGTCCTAGAAATTCGAGTCGAGTTTAAGTGGTCCGTAGAATTTGTGTTTGCTCGGTCCAGTTCGCGAGAAACTTTCGTTTTGCGATATTACGTAACTCTCGAAGAAAAAAGAACCGCAGGATGACACGATAATCCGATTAACGAGTCGCCGTTTCTGGACTGATTGAAATTAAAGTCTGCGACATCCTACTTGCCGCGTAAACGACATATCTCGATCTTTCGTAACGCGCTAATCCAAGAGTGGCCGTCGAAGGATCAGGTTCCGGGAAACGATTGAATTTTAATCCTCGCGGTGACCCATCGTCAATAGCACATTTGGAGAAAATGTTTAGACTATTGCGAAACAAATTCAAATGTGTACGGTCGTAGTGAAAAGATGCGCATTTGAATTCAATTAGATTAAACAAACGAGAGAGCGCCTTTAGGTTCGAGCAAGATGTTGATAGCCCAATAGTTGTAATTTAAAACGTGAACTCATATACCTATCAATTAGATTAATTGAATGAACAGAGATTGACGCGACCCCTTACGGAAGAGTAACGGAATAATTACTAGAAAATTACTGTACATCAGTAATTGAATCATTAGAAATTTAATTTTCTTTCATTAGAAATCATAATTTCGCTACTTTTCCCGTAAGGGACGATACGTTCTTGGCCTCTTTTTTTCCCTTAACGAAAATGATTTTCCTCTCTTCGTCACGCAGGTGTTCGTTATCCTGGCGCTCACGGCCGGCGTTCTCGCGGCGCCGCAAGGCAATCCGAACGACATCACCATCGTGAAGCAGGAGGAGTCGAACAACATAGGGGTAGGTGGATACCACTTCAGTTATGAGCAGAGCGACGGCCAGAAGAGGGAGGAGACGGCGGAGCTGAAGAACGAGGGCACCGATAACGAGTCCATGACTGTCGTTGGCAGCTTCAGCTTCATCGCGCCGGACGGACACACGTATAGGTACGCGAGATTGCCGCAGGGAACATTTTAAACGACCCGTAATTCGATGGAATTCTACTTCTCGTCTTATATTCTGTGCGTTTTTTAATACGTATGTCGCGTATTCTATCATACACACGTGCGTATTCTGACTCTTTCAAATCAGAGATGACTTCTCAGATAAAACGTCTACTCTCTGGTCCACTCAGGTCATTCTAGAATATTTTCCATAAATATTTCATTCAATCGTTAAAAACTCGAATTAAATCTGCTATTCACGTCAAATTCATATTGAAATTAAAATTCGACATTTTTATATACATTTCTTGTAACATTTGTGTCGCGTATTTTGTTACAAATGCGCATTTATTTTGTATTCGATTTTTCAAGCGCCCCTCGTATTGCACGGTACGTTCCAGTAACATCAACAGTTGCGTAACATCAATATTATACTTTCCTACTCAATGTAACTATTATGTACAACATATGTCATGCTTATATTGTTGTGGGAAATTATAGTATTGACGTTACGTAACTGCTAGTTGTGTGTGTGTGTGTATGGGGGGTTTACTGGGGTACGGTCGTAAATTGAATTCCATCCTGAACTCTGACACGAATTACGGGTCGCCTGCGGTGATCTTTAGGGTCACAAACATGATCACAGGTTCGAAAGATCGTCTTGCGTGGAAACTGGTTGTGCTCGCATCGTACATAATATTCGGACTGTGGTTAATCTTAACAACCCTTCTCTACAATTGCAGGGTCGACTACACCGCGGATGAGAACGGATTCCATCCGACTATCAATCTCGCAAAGTAAACGGGTTCCGAGGAAGTTACATCATCTTAGGTCGTTGACGTACACACGCTCGTGTAATTACGCGCGAATTAGGATACTTCTAATTGTATGACACTGCGAGGCACGCGATTCACCGATGCGAACGGGCTGGGACGTCGCGATCGCTGGCTCGATCGAGATTCCCCCGCGATTCCATTCCTCCCTGGCCGATCCTCGTCTCTCCGCGAGTTTCGCGATCCTGCGAAGAGACATGGGAGACATACACTTTTACATTTCTTAAAATCAACAACGCGGCGGTCGCACGATTTGACTAAATTCATCAATATTTCGCATAGTCCTCGCTCGCTTAAGACCAAGAGTGATTCTTCGGATGGAGCAGCGCGTATTCCGCGAATAATATATATAAAATATCACGGGGATAACTAACGAAATTATTTTGCTCAACGTCACTTTTTCTCTCCGGTGCATCTCTCGCGTGAAGAGTGTTCGCGAATATCGCGCGACATCGCGATTAACGGGCCGCGTATTCGTGTCTCCTGCGAGTGAAACGCGTTAGCTTACTCGCAAAATCGGCGATACGTATATCATTCGGTTTCCCGAAACTGCCAGCGGACACTTTGAACGGGGACGTCTTTCGTTTACAACTCTATATCTGCCACCAGCGAGGCGACGATGCAGCACTCATTTGAGCGCCGCGGTACCTGCGTTTCTTACCGGCGCAACTTCTTTTTTTTTTACACGTATCTATATGTATCTATAACAGAAGACAATTCGTGCAAATAAACTTGTATACTTACTGAAATCTTCCTGTGACTGTTTATCCAGGTACACCGTGATTTCTATACAATCAATGAAGCTCGCTTTAAAGGATCTGCAGTTCACGTCCGAAATTTATATGTCTCATGCCATGTACTTTTACGTATTCTAATATACATGTGTGTGCACATCTTAAGTTCCCACTTGTTTTTCATATTACGCAATATACGAAATTTCTAATAGTAGTCTCATTCTCATATAAATTACAGACCGTGTAAAAGGAGTGTACATTGGACGTCTCTTACCGTAATTATACGAAATACGTAATGTTTTTATAAACTGTATAATAAGCTTAATCTACCTTAGATGATCTACGAGCTATGTCGGAATTCAGGATAAAATTCCCTTTATACGTATCCCGCGTTTTTACGATGTATTTTATATATTAAAAATGTTTGACGAAACACATATTCAAAAATATATATACACACATGTACATCGGAATACGTGGCATACGGAATAGAAGATTATAAACAGATTTCTATCCTGAAATTTGATGCAAAAAAGAATCTAGATCATTTACAATGGGTCTGGGATGAGAACAAGAAGCGGTTTTCACGATACAAACAGACATTTAATTCATTATAAAAAAGTAGATTAATCATTTATACTTACGTTTAAAAAAACATCAGTTAGCGCATCGACTTTAATGTAATAATAATGAAACATTATTGTATATAATTATTAATAATGTTAATATGGTTAATGTTAATATATAAGCTCGTGATTTTACATATAAAATCTCTTAATTACATTAGTAAATACTAATTTCCTACGCTTAGCCTATGTACAATTTCTCCAATGTGTACTATAGCGAAATAATATCTAGCTTTGAAATTCATGGCAGCTATTTCGAAGTGATCAAGTGCTTGAAAAATCCATTGTAATTAAACATGATGTGAATAGTAGAGTATTCGGTATTGCGCAACTGTGCGATTGAACAATATCGTAGTACGTTCACAACAAAATCAAAAATCCCTACAAGTGTCATTAATCCTTTTCTTCTAAATAGACTGCACAGTTTTAGAAGATCTGAGGAATGTGTACGGAATAGTTAATACATATACCTATATATATATTAAATATTTCCGTAAAGGTATTGAGCGGGTGGACTTCATGAAAACTTGCAATTTTGATTTTCAAAATGACTATTGAAGTTTAATTAAATGTTTTATAGATTGTCAACGATTAAAATCCAAATTAATTCACTCGAATGTTCATAATAAAACAATTAATTAATTATTTGCAACACAAATAATATTAAAGGTATTGCTGACGAAAGATTTGGACGCGGCCAAACGTAGTGCATTCGCTACTTTCTTATATATGAAATACTTGCATTGTTTATGTGTATATACATAAATATCAGTACATTACGTTTTTCTTACAGTGCATCATTTATATATCGATTAGATGCAAGCAGCATTAGTAGCGTATATTTTAATAAAGCGAAATCGATTGTTTTTTTTTTTCAAAGTTTTAAACGAAGTATTTTATCCTACATTACGATGAGCGATGCATTACGTGTTGATGCATATGCGTGTCTCCTATCACATATCAATCTAAACGTACACGAATACGTTGCTTGAACTTAATGAATTTAAAGTTGATTTCAGCTTTAGTAAACTGAACTTCTGGATGATCCCCAAGCTCTTATTAAGCTTAGAGTTTTATTCAGTTTCGATATCCATTGTAATCCCTCTTCTTTCGAGTCAGCTAATAACTTGTGGCTGCAAACACAAGGTTAGGAAAAAGTGTATTCTAGCTCAAACATATCCTGTACTAACGACAGAACCGAAAGGCAAAGATACGTACCTTGTTGTAGTTTTCTTTCCATCTGTCTTCGTAATAAGATTATCAGTGTCTCCAGGTTGCGCCTGTCTCGATATCTCAACTAAAAATGTGTAGGGACGAGCACATTTTTCCATGTTTATAAATCGCACCTGCTTTGTAGTTGCATCTGTAATCGCGATACCATAGAGATTAAATCAATAATAATCGGCATAGAAATGTGTAGAAATTATGACAATTGAAAGGTAAAGTTTTACCCTCCAAGTTGAGACAGCTTATTGGATTCTTCTTGTGCTCGTCCTCGGGATGCACCCAACAGTATAGCTTAGCGTCTTTAAGCCAGCACCATCTTCGGCGCCAAGCACCCAAGTTTGTAATATCTTCGTAGAGAGTCAAAAATCCGCGATATTCCACCGATACAGAGAGCTTACGCGATATACGCATTCGCAGGTGTCCTTCCAGAGGAGAATGCGACGAGGCCTAAACGAAAAATGCACATTATACACGCGAGATATAATTATATGCACGTTAGCATTGCGAATCTTCGTCATACTAGAGAATTAATACGTACTTCTAGCAGAGTAAATTGTTCGCGATTTATGTCACCCAGAGTAACAGTTGCAGTTCCAGATAATTCGAAAGCAGGTGATCTGATTGCATTTGGACCTGCTGGGCTTTGTATATCCGGCATTACAAACTGATTCTTTTTCTTTGGTGTCTTATTGACAGACTGCAAATGGATTCTAACATTAAATCTGATCTAGTATTGCGTATTTTTGTAGGATACTTTATATTCTTTTAGGCTCTAAAAAGGCTGAGAGAACTTTGCTTCTAAACTTACTTTCGCGGTATGACTGATATGATATTTCTTTTCATGTGGCAAATATTTCGGTTGCGTCTGGAAGGTATATACTTCAACAACAATCTCGAAATCACTGTGTAAATTATCAAGTTTCAACATTGAAGTAAAGCGAATACAAGAATCGCCTGGTTCAGCAGTCGCTGCTTGGGTGGCGACCACGTCTCCTAAGTAATACATCAAGCAGACGCAATGGAGATACGTGTCTGCAACAATTTGCAAGATTATTTTAATACAATTTTGTAAGAACAAGTAACATAGAACTTGACGTTACACTTACTCATGCCCATGCTTCGGAAATATTCTTGTTTCAGTGGTAATGTAATAGCAGAAATGGTTAATGACCCATTCCCCTCCACTTCCGGTGAGCCTGCCTTAACAGGTATCAGCGTGCCTTCTCGTTTGAGTCTTTGCACTTCATTCAATGCAGCTTGGCGTTTATGAGCTGAGCAGAAAAAGGAGTTTTATTAACATTTAAATTTTGTGCACATTAACATGAATACTCAATTTTAATATCTGGCTTATGTGCAAAACGCATGTAATATAAAAATAAATATTACTAGCAACGAGCAGAGCCCATTCGCCTCCGACGTGCTCACTGGAGCCGTTGAATTCGACAGTAGAATGGCATAAATTTAATGCTTTGCTGGCCTCTTCTATCTTCTTCTGTTGTGTTCCAACTTCGTCCAATAACTTCTTCACTTTATTCTCCACCAATACAGATTCGTCCTCGCGTTTCTTCGCATATCTCTCGGAAACTGAATTCGATCCCATTTCGTATCTCGCAACTGGATTATTTTTAGCCAACTGAAATTATAATAACGTTATGGTTCTTGTCCGTAGCAATTAAGATACTGAACAACTCACTTGAGATTGTTGCCGTCTGTATGCACTAACAGTGCGTACTAATGGTACGCGCTTGCCACCGTCCTCTAGTTTATGTGAATCTTTCAAAGGCGACCGATATCTGCGAAATTAAGAATAGTTTCTAGAAAGTTAAGAGAAAAATATTTAAAAAAAAAACGAACGTACGATTGACAGTATTTGGAATTGTCCCTCGTCGACAGATATTCGCCACCTTTATTTACTTTAGGCGGTGTTGGACCTTCCTCTCTCACTTCGCCCAATTCTTCATCAAGACACTCGTCCAAATATTGTTCCATTTCATCGAGTACTGAAATGTCTGATGTAGTGCTATCTGGATCTGGTTCTATGCATCTCTGCAAATGCAATGTTAGAAGAAAACAAATGTATCTAACGTGTATTTAACAATCTATAATATCACAATGCTATTATTGTATACCTTTTTGTTGAACAACGAGCGTTCATCGAATTCCTGCAAGATACTGCGTCCAAAACTCGTCCGTCCAAAAGATGAATTTTGTACGCTTTCCTGATCACTTTCAGTTTCCTGGTCAGTTTCATCATGCTGCAAAAAGTTGAAACCAATGTGAAAATTGAAGAATACATTACTTCTTTACATACACACGTGTACACATATATACATATTTTTAGTTGTAATTATTTATTTTACTCGAATATAATAGTCATCTTCAGAGGCCGTCTCGGTTTCCGTTTCAGTTTTCTCATCGAGTGTAGCTGTTACAGGTTCGGTACTGTCAACAGTGTATTCTGAGTCGCTGTCGCTTTCTGTATTTTCAATCTCGGACAGATTCGGATACAGGGCTCCTGGTTTCGGAGGGCACACGCGGATACGCTTGATGTCGGATGTTGCATTTAAATGTGGGACCTTGGGTGGGCTTCCAGCAACTAATGAAAGAGAAAAAAATTTGTCGCTGTATTATAACAGAAGAACCGTGGAAAACAAATGTCCTGTTTTTATGTACCTTGTCTTTTCACAGGAGAAGATTTACTGTGATACGATATAATCTCTGGATGCGGTAAGGGAGGCGGTGGAGGCGGAGCAATATGGTCCTACAGTCAATAAATAAAATATATAATGTCATTATGTCATGACAAAGTTTGCGCTGTTCTTCTAAGCACAAAGTAACTTGATCTTACAGGAGCGGGAGTCGGTTTCACCTGGCAAACAGGCGAATTCTTCGGCGACGATGGTTTGCCACCTCCTTCGCTGCTTTCGCTTGTCCGGACACAAGATCCAGCGGCAGTGCGGGCAACCTCCTTATTAGCATTAAATCGCGAACGTAACATGCTTAATTCACGCTGTCTCTCGGCGTGCGTAGCTTGTAAAATACGATTTTCCATTTCTTCTACTCTGTTTCTATTGTTGCCTTGTTCGAACATCGCACGTTGTTCGAAAACCGTTTTGCTCGGGCCGTCAGCGTTTCGACTGTTCATCGGAGATAAATCTGGATATGGTGAAATATTATTACTATATTGTTAGAGAAATTATATATAGAACGAATATTTTTACAATTACAAATTGTACGAACCTGCATTAGATTGCTTATCCTTTTCCTGCAGCTTCTTAGGCGGTATCGACATTGTAAGCGGCGCTTTGGGTATCAACGCTTCCCCTTTATTTCGCTCGAATAACGCCATTCTTTCGGCGAGCGTCATCTGAGCAGGATCTTTCGCCTTTGACTCTGTGTTTTTAGCTTCAAACATCGATGCTTTACTCAATACCGAACCTGACGGTTGAATCAAAGTCTTTGGCGAGCCGCTAAATAATGTTCTCGACGGTAATCGAGAACTGCTAGTAGTATTCGCGCTTTTAACAAACTTTTCGGGAGTGCTAGAAACTTTACTGTCGTTGGTTCTAGAAGAGTTAGACGGACTCGCGGTCACGTTAACATCACCATCTGCTTTCTTGCTTCTTGGTGAACCGTCGGACCTACCAGGCGAAATTCGTTTCTTTTCCATCTGCTGACGAGCAGAGCTCGTGAACTTGTTAGGTGATAAATGACTTGTGACGCCGTTCGATTCCTGGGAACAATGCTTATAGTCATACACAAGACGAGAATTGCTTTTTGTACGACTAAAGCCTTGAGCTTCCTGTAAATATTTTTTACTATCCAAATATAATTGTTCAATCGTTACTTCCTTTCTTCCAGAGACATACAAGAGGACAAATAATGAAAAGATAGCGATAAGAAAAACTCGTATCATATCTAAGCATCTTTACAACTATGTAGTACAACGTGTAAAGTCTTATGAAGCTTTAGTCTTTTATTCGTTTTAAGAATAAAATCAGCATATATTTTACCAAATTTTCTAACGTGGTCTTGTCCCATTTTAGTTGTTTAACTGGACTTGGATCTTTGCTTCTTCTCCCATTGTTGATGGTAACCCATTTCTTACTTTCACTCGTGCTTGGCTGCGACTCCAATCCACTTTTAACCTGCTCGTTAAATTTTGCTTGTATCTTTTCGGCTTTACTGGTTTCCGCCTTAATCTACAACGTAATCGTGCATTATAATCGGATTTGCAGATCAAATAATGCGTCATTTTGTGAACAAGGACTTTAAGTGTCAGGAAATACCTTTGAACTAGGATGAGATAAATCATCCTCCCAACTGTTAATATTCGAGGCCAAAGCCACAAATCTGTTGAGTCTAGCACCCTTCTTGATTGATTTGCACTCCGCATTACTCTCTTCCGCGCTAAATTTCTCCTCAGTCCTGTGTATGGGTGAACTCAAACCGAGATTGTTATCCTCTGTAAAAGAAGTTACATATTAATTCTCTCTTCCGTGGATACTTAAAATAACTGACTTATTCAATATAAGCTCGAATACACGTTCTTTAAAAAACTTTCTAGTATTTATATTCAGTCTAATATTTTCAACACAATAGTAAAAGTCTTCTCATACAAGTTACATAGTCCCTTAAAAGAACTAGTAACCCTAAAACGTAGTACATTCAAGCCTATCACACAATGTCAGGCAACAGGCAACAGGAACAGGGAATAGAATTTCTGACGCGTTGGATTGGTTGGAAGAAAATTTTCGACGAATCCAACGCGTCAAAAATTCTATTCCCTGTTCCTATTGCCTGTTGCCTGGCATTGTGTGATAGGCTTCATGCACACTATACACATACATTCTGCATGTGTTAGGCATAAACATACTCATGTGTCAGTGTTAGAAACAAGTTTTGAGGCAACCGGCGTGGGGGAGATACTCCCACACGGGTCGTGTGGGAGTATCCAAGCGGAGAGATTCAGAGTGATATTCAATGAGCCCGGTCTGCCACTTCACCGAGAGAGCCGGGGCTTTAACTCAACACTCAATACAACGTCCAGTACTCCCGGCTTATTTTTAAATACCGCTTACCAGAATATAATTTTCCAAGTCTCTGCAACTTGGCTCGCGCGTTACTAGTTTCACATTTCCCGTTCTCCTTATTGTCCTGTTCGTTGTTAACAGCGACGTTCTTGGACACGGGAGACTTGCGAGGGGACTTGGCAGGGAGTGCGCTGACTGCGGCCGCTTTGACCGGCGACTTGGCTAGATTCTCGCTGGCTGCTGCTGGATGAAATGTTTCTTTTAATAAAACAAAGGAGCCAAAAGCTACGCATTTTGTTCTCGCAATTTATCTTAATATGCTTCTAACTGTAACTGTGTTAACGTATCACAATCATAAAGTAAATTTGTCTGAAAGCTGCATTACCTGTAGCTTGTTCTAGCAAGGCGTTCGCGTTTCTCAAAGGGCTCGGTCTTCTCTGAACGTCGTGTCCTGCGTTGGTCAGTTTCTCGTCCAACTTTTCCCTCCTTACTTTAGCTCGTTCCAACATACGCTGTTTGCCAATACAAAGTGTAATGCAGCAAAAGTTAACAACTAGTAACTTATATCACTACATAAATTATGACATAAATATAACAAATGAGTTATGTATGCATTATAATATAAATTGTTAATTTACATAATTATATTAATATTTTTAACAGGCTTGTTTGTGCCAGGACTCCCGATCGTCAGTCGCCGAAGCTAAATCCGCCTAGTCCAGCACCCCTCGCGCAATCCACATTATCACGAGACACCGCGATGGCATCGCGCAAAAGGCAACGTTAAAAGATTACAGATCCAACGAGAACGGCCTCAAGAAATTCAACGATCTCGTCGTCTCTCCCTCAAAAGCGATACGAGAGGCCTTCCCATTCCGGAGGCAGACAAACGACAATGGTGACACGAAACGGCCGGGGTACGGGAGATCACAAATACAGCCCGTGAGTCGCACGGTACGTGCCAGTGTGTATACGCCGTACAACGCGGGGCCAGGCGTCTCCACGGGGGACGAGGCTGAAAGAAAACAAAAAGGTGCCCCTTACCTGGACGAAGGACTCCATTGTTCCTGGCGCGCCCGACGGATCTCCAACTCACGCTTCGGATTCCGGAGAGCACGAGCTCGCACCACCGGGAGAACACCACCCTTTGGCAAGGACACCGAACGAATGCGCGGAACGACCCTCGGTGACTTTCTGCAACGCAACGGGAGTATCCTTTACTTCCGACCGTTAAATTTGAACGCGGGCGCCATACTGACGGGGAGTGGGGAGGGCGACGAGGGGAGGAGGCAACCGCGACCGCGAGAGGGGGGGGTGGGAG